>NC_056727.1:49848063-49868063 GCF_019279795.1 Protopterus annectens | reverse complement strand
GTATGTCACTAACTAGTGGGAAGTATGTGGGCTTGAGACCTCTGCTCCTCCAGTTAATATGTATTAGGAGAGACAGGAGGGTGTGAATGCATCAACTGTGTGAGCTTATCTACTCCAGTATTTGTGATATGTCCCCATTTTCATTTTATTAAACATTCCCTTTGTCAAGCTTGGTCCACATTTCTTGCACTAAGGAGTTCTGTGCATACCTCTCGACTGACCGGATTGTTTCAGACTGTCCATGTTTATTGCTCATATTTCTGCTGTATTCCACAGGATCATTAATGTGATTTGTGTGGTACTTCACTATGATGATTTTATGATGTCTATCAGTAACTAATGGCATGCATGTCAGTTTCAGAAGAGCCTTCCTTCACATGTATGTTGACACAACACCTGTTACTGTAGCAACATTCTACATTTATAACTGCAATATTTACATTATGTTCACTTGCACTAAGAGGTTGAGAGTTATGGTGCGGTTGTATGATCTCCACTACATGTTATGGGCATATGTTATATACACAGATATACATATATATATATATATATATATATATATATATATATATATATATATATATATATATATATATATATATATATCCATATCCTTGTTATGTGTAAACATGAGTGTTGTATATACTTTCTCAGATGTATCCCACCATATATATGTGATATGTGTATATTTAGATATAAAAACATGACTGATTCAACACTATTTTCACTAATAAGTAGTAAACAAGTGTAGTAATCAAAGCAGTTGCTCACTACTATTCAGCACGTGTACTGAATGATATATTTGAAAAAGCAACAGACATTTTTACAACTCAGATGGCTTAGTGGTTAAGTGCTGTGAATATAGTCTTGTGGGTCCTGGCTTCAAGACCTACAAGTGCTGTTTATTTTGTTGCTAGGCAGAACAAGGAAGGATACAGAGTTGTTAAGGCAGTTTTGAGCAGCTTTAAGCGTGTTTGTGCGGGTTTGCATGATGGTAAGAGGTGCTAACGTATGGTTAAATTAATACGTGCTTTTACTGTGTAGGCTTTGCTTACCAGTGCGCAAATCTGCTTAGCACTGACATTTAAGCAATGCTTATACCTGCTAAGCATAGCTCAGCCCTCATAACCAGTGATCACATTCCAGTCTGATAAAATAGCAGGGTAATGACATATTTAATATGTATTTAATTCCATGTACATACCATGCTTCCATGTGCTGTCATTACAGTAGCAAGGGGTGTGAGTATACTATATGGGACACCTGAGTATACATGGGTAGTATCATAATCTTTTCTCTTTATATGTGTTTCATACTTGGTTAGTATACCCAGTTATATGCAGTCAGACTAGCATGCATTGTATCATTACGTTACTAATTTTAACAGTGCTTTTCCAAGTAAGAATAGATTGCAGATTGTAGTACTGGAACCATAGGTTTAATAAAAAGGTCGACAGTAACATGCTCGACAGCCACCTCCTCAACCATGGTAGGAGCGACTGTCAACGTTCATTTGTACATCCATTTAGAAGGACATACACAAGACATGGAGTTACAGCATGGATGTCAATAGGAGAGTTCCACCTTAAGGTCGCAGACTTTGTCGACGTTGCTGTGTCGAGCATAGAACCTACTTCATATTTATGAGTCGATGTTTTTTGTCGCAGAAATCACCATTCGCAGATGTGATTTTTGTCCTTTTGATAGTAAACTGGAACCATACACCCCTGCATGCAAAGCTGGATTCTGAGTACTATCGTGTTCTTGGTGTTTGAGCTGTATGTTTTTAAGTATCTCCTATTGGATATTGATCTGATATGTTGATATTAACTGTAGACTACTGTGTTTTTAGGACATGTCATTGTGGACTGCTGTCATGTAGTGATTGCATACCTATCAGTTTCAGACTTCTGTCTGTCAAACCATTCATCTTAATGAATAACCTGTTGGCTAGCTGCTTCCTGTCTGTCCTCTGTACAGATGTACAGATGTCAGGTATTCTGGCTGCTTACAAGCAATCTCTGATTAACTGAAACTGACATGTCTGCCCAGCTGTGTTATGAATGGCACAGATAGGAAACCCCAATCTGTATGCACCACATGCCATGGATATCTCAACCAGACTACCACAGTCAACAGAACATGTTTGGATACAGATCCCTAACCTAGACACTGGCCATGTTATGCAATATATGTTGTATACATGTCAATTGGAGCACCTCACTGACCCTCTTCAAGAGTAAACCAGATGAGTGGATGTTGAATTTAACTGTTACCATGGGGATCACTCAAGTGGCATCAGTTAATAGATGGCCTGCTGACAAATATCAGGTGGCATGATACCAGTGCACTCACATGCCCTACTCTTCTCATCTCTCCATGGACATTAGCCTGGCACACAACTAGGAACACCTGCACCTATGGACCTCAGTACTGACAAATGTGTCTGTGTGTATTACTGAGTATAACAGTGTCTATGTGTTTTTAAACTTGTAGTTGAAAATATTCTGAGGGCCTTTTCACCCACTACACCCCCATTGCTATACTTAGAAAGGGATGCTGCTGCAATTCACATTATATGTACATTGTGACACTCTTCACCCTATGGGCTACCTGGAGCTTGCAGTACCAGCATAACACTGTTCTATAAATGGGTAGATAGGCGTGGGTTGCCCTCTAACTCCTGGCAAATGTGAGTATGTTTGTGTGTGTGTATGTGTGTGCAATTGTGTGTGAGTGTGCATATTTGTAGGAGACAGCATTCTGAGGCCCCATTCTCCAAATACACTAAACCTTGCCATACATTGTAAGGGATGTTGATGTTGCTGACATTAGGAGATCCATGACAAAACCCTCACCCTACTATCCCTATGGCATGTACATTAAATTCATATTCCTGTAGTAGCAATAATTAAATAGACAATGGTTTGTATTGCAGTCCTGGTCAATGTGTGATTGTGGGTATGTTAGGGTATTATCATGGGTTTCAGTGAGTACAATAGCCAATGTGGGGTGGGGGTGCTTGGTATACTGTCTTTACGCCATGGTACCCCCGGTACATGTCCCAAGGTCCACTGTATGAGGACTGTTGTCACCATCAACCATGCAGGTAACTGATGACACTATCCAGCCCAATGATGCATGTGCTGTGTGCAAAAACTCTGTAACAGTGTGGACTCACTGACAAGGTAGTCAACACTGCTAAACCCAGGTCTGTCAAATGTGTCTATTACTGTATGTGTTTGTCAATGTGTATATGACTGTATGTTATTTGTGTTGTCCATTAATACCCAGTACATCCCCCATTACCATACTGTACAAGGCCTGATGATGTTGTTCACTTTATAGGAAGATAGGGATACACCTCTCCCTACAAGTTCTGGGGTGTGTGCAATTAAGGCCAAACACATTAGTAACAATAAGTACCTAGGTAGGGGTTATATTCACAGTGTTGCCAAGTAAGTGCATGTGCATGTGAAGGGATCTACTTCAGTTTGCAGAAAATATATTTCCCAGGAGATCATTTTTCCAAGAACTAACTGGCAAAAGGTAACATTTCAAAGCAATCTCCTTGTGTAAGTTCATTCCATCAAAACTAGTAGTGGAAGTGTAAATGCCATCTTCCCCACTGTACAGCTGTACAGTGATACTGGAGTTGGTAAATATAGTTGGGTGTGGTTGTTGTGGGCACAGTCACCCACATTGGGGTTATTGTTGTGCATATCCTCCTGTTATTGTGCTATTATACTGTACAGTTTATGTTAAGAAGTTAAGTAGTTGTTAATTACGCTATGTGTGGTTCTATGCCACCCCCACCATCCAAAGTGGGGGGCTGTGCCCCCCACACCAGCACACCTATGTTTACCAACTCCAGGATTGCACTAAATTGGGGAAGCGGACATATACCTTGCTAGTACCATTTTCAATGACATTAAACTGGCGGACTGATTATTTACTGATGTGATGTTTTGGCAATTTGGTCTTGGTGGAATTACATAGGCCAAAATTAGTTCTCTGCAAAATGAAGTACATCCATGTGAACAGTATTCTCTGTGTATTGCATCATCACAAAAGCCACTGTGTGTGTTATTCACAAACATTTGGTGTGGGGCACCCAGTACACTTACCATTGTCCACTGTAGAAGAGCTGCTTTCATCAGCCACCATGCACTCACCTGTATACACCCCTCAGACCTATCAGCCACGTGGCACATGCAGTAAATGCTTTACAGACCTGTAACTTGTGTTCAGCTGTATCCAGGATATGACACAGTCAATGGGTCACAACAGTGCCACACTCCTTGTAGTTAAGAACAGCAGACCAACATCCTCCTGACACATAGACATCTAGAACACCAACAGAATACATTATGGAGACCACAATCAGTCACTGTTAATAACAGATATAGTGTATCATGGCTGGACAGCTACACACCCTGACATGTAAGCATTAAGGATTCCAGCTAACAACATTCTCTCTAAAAGCAGCATACAACACAAATAACTGAGAAAATATAAGTAAAAGATGCAGTAGCTGTAGGATATAACAACTTTTATTGTAAAAGTGCCTCCAGTTAGTGCTTTCGTCTTCTTACAACTCAAAGACTTTTTCAGGCTGAGGCTATAATACTTCATGTAACACATAAATGTAAATGTGTATTAATGTGTTACATGAAGTATTATAGCCTCAGTCTGAAGAAGACTCTGAGTGAGTTGTAAGGAGATGAAAGCGCTAACTGGAGGCACTTTTGCAATAAAAGTTGTTATATCCTGTAGATACTGCATCTTTTATTTATATTTTTCCAGCTGACAACATGTTAAATAGCATTACATTGCTAAACTTTAGTACAGTCACCCTGTGCATCAGAGCCATATTAGCATGTCCCTGCATTGATGGTATGGATGACAAGGATGTGGCACAGGTATCATCATATGCACAGGGTGGGGTGTGGGTTTTCCAGAGCCCTAGGCTGAGCCATTTGGTTGACAACATGTGTGTGGGTTAGGAAATACTTTATTAAATGGCCTGTGCAGACATGGTTTGTGTAGGTATGGAGGTATCCTAGCTGTGTTGGTGATGGGTGTGTCTATGAATGCACAAAGTTCTGCCATTTGGCTGCCCTATGCATGTGTATGTTGGACAGCTGCAGACCGTACATGGCAGGGTATACAATTCACCATGTTTGGCCACAGACATGGGAACTGCGCCTACCAGAGTTTGCATGGGCACTACCAGGCAGAAGCCCAGATATAGTCCTCTTCCCTGATGATGACAATTGTTTGCTGGATCTGCGTCCATGATGGGACAAGCCAGGACCATATGCATGTGACCTGCTACGTTGTGGTGTGGACAGTAACCCCCCCCCCGCAGTGTTGATGCTGGTACTGCCACTACTGGAGCAGCCGTGTAATGTTACATGTCCATTTAGATCTCCACCTGTTGGTGTTGCTGACCTATGTCCACGTGGCCGATGCCCTACTCCCAACACATGCTTTGGCACAGACATCACACGGTTGAGGATTCCCACCATCTCACCCAACTGTCTATCCATGACCTCTGCAAAATAACAGTGGGCACCTGCAAGATCACGGATGTAGTCACGTACAGCAGGAAGAGTAGCCCTCTGTAGCCTCAGACTATCTCTGGTGTAATGCTCCACACATGCTTGTGCCTCCATGATGGCCTGAAACATGCGTCTGGTGGCACCTTGTGTGGCACTTCTGCCAGGGGCATGATGGCCAGCAGCCCTTCTACGAGCACCCCTGTACATCTGCCTGTCTGGGGCCTCGCCGGTCATTCAGCTATGGCTGCTGTGTACAGACACACTTGCCATAGTCACCACACTTTCCTGTCCCATGACACCACCCGACAACTGTCCCTCATCTATGGTCACTGGTGATGGGGTATGTATGGGCATTGTGACTGTGTGCGGGGATGGTGTGGATAAAAGTGGGATGTCAACCAATGGCACAGATTCAGCCCCTGACAACCTTGCCTATGCCTCACTATGAATGATAACCAGCAACCGCAGAAACAAAAAAGGTAGCGTAGCTTGAACAGCAGCCCCTGACTTCCACTCACGAAATAAAAGGTGCAATGAATGTTAAAGAAGCGTGTATGGGCTCAGTGGTGTAGCGTAGCTTCCTCTACACAAAACAATCCAACTCACAGTTTATACCCGAAGGTAAATAGCGAAGTTCAATGTGCACTGCCAAAATCCAAAACGCTAGCCAGATAAGTGAACAAACACATCTTCCAATGTGTAAAAACGGATTATTTTATTGATACATGAAAACAGCAGCAAATAACACTAGTTTAGCGCTTTCATCTGCACCATCGCAGACTTCCTCAGAACTAGTGTATTCCATCATTTCCAATAAATTTAAAACACATTTTGGCGCCAACATTTGAATCTTTCTTAAAGAGACAGACATTGAAACCATTCCATCACAACCATGACACACATATATGCCTGTCAAACTGTAGTTAAATATCATTGTTGTCAACTGTGGGTTATTATATGTATGAAATAAACTATGTGTCTAAAAATTTTTTATATATGTTAAAAGTTTTTATCTGAATGTATAAAAATTATACTATAACATACACATTCTAGATAATCTATACAATCTATAAAAGTACTAGTAAATATACACATAACTAAAAATAATTGTTAAAGTGTTAAGAATTCAAAATCAAAAAAGGTTTGATGCTGATGAAATCATTAATACCTGGACTTCTTGTAGAATCCGTGAGGATCTGCCATTTGCTCTCCTTGCAGGCTAATCTAGTTTTCCAATCACCCCCATGCGATATTTCTTTTTCCTCATCTATAATAAAAAATAAAAATATATGTTCTTCCCCACATTCTTTGATATGTCTGTATAGTGCATTCTTACAATCCTTTTTTTGAATTCTATAGTAATGTTCGTAAATACGCTTTTTTAGCTCCCTTTCTGTTTTGCCTGTATAATAGGCCGAACATATTTTACATAGGGCTAAATAAACTACCTTTTTTGTTTATGCCTCACTATGCCTATCATCATTGTCAGAGTCTGTATGGACACTAACATCAGTTTGCCTGCAGGAGAGTCCCTGACCCACCTCGCCATGTGTGAGGGGCAAACAAGAAATGTAAATTAAGACCTGTATGTTATGGTTTACTTCTACACACACATACTCAGACACACACTCACACAGCAGACACACACACACACACACACACACACACACACACACACACACACACACACACACACACACACTTATAGGTGAGGTTGCACAAATATATTACACAGACCTATCATTACCCAACAGTCAACATGCATAACATATGGCACTCAACAGCATACACTGCAGCCATACTCAATCCTTGTTACCTACATTATACATCTCTGTGATGCATGAGTTGTGTTAGTAGATGATGCCCCTTCCCCTGAAACACACTGCACCCATGTACACAGTATTGCTGTGCACCTGTACAGCACACTGGCATGTACTGTGCACCATACCTCACAAGTGCACACACCATTGCTGAATGTGTACATGTTTGCTCTGTTGCTCACAGCCTATATGTGTTTGTCTGACACATACCTGGGATGATATGAGGACTGATGTCAATAACTAATGCCTGACATTTGATTTGCAAATCTCATCATCAGCAGTGCATGAATGTGCAATAAAATCTGGTCACACTGACAACATTAAAAGCTTAACATGGATATGAGGAGTGTACACACCCTTGTTGACATGCCAGCCTCTTCTATGATATGCAATGGGGCTACAATACTGCATTTTGTAACATTACACACACCTGATATGTGACATATGACCTGTGCAATCCAATGCAGTATCAAACAAATGTGTTAGTCATGCAGATGCTGAATGAGATGCATACAATATTTGGTTTGTATAAGTGTGCACACCCTTAACACAATGGTTTGTTGAAGCACCTGTTAAGTGAACTACAGCAGTCACTGGAAGGGGTATACTAGCATGGCCCATCTTTACTTGCCATTATTTGGTCACTCTGCCCTAGAAAAGTTCACAACTCTGCCAGATTGCAAGGTCAGCTCATGTGCACAGTTCTTGGAGGTGACACAGTGGCTTCACTATTGCTGTAGATTCCGGGTTATGTCTGACACAATTCATAACCTTGACTGTGTTCAGATACAGCCATTTTTAGTGAGCTTTGGGTGTAAGCTTCAGTTCACTAGTGTTTCAGGATGACACCCCTCCCCATCCTCAGCCTTATTGCAGATGCTTGACAACTATGGGCCACACATAAGTGTTATTTTGCAGTGTTCCACATTCAGAATGCCATGTCTACCGGCCTAGTTACTGCTAATGAACAACAAACCTAAAGGTGTACACTGGCACAAGCAAGGTAAAAATAGGGATGGTGGGCCTGAGGTAGAGTGAGGTTTTGCTTGTGCACCACACATATCTTTATGAATACTGTCTGTAGGTTTGAGCCTTGGTCTTATGACACGATTACATATTGCAACACATGCCTTTGGGAGACTCGATGTTATGCTTATGCTACCTGTACAAAGCCCTGGATGATGATTCATGTGAGACAACTCTTAGATCTGATTACGCAAACCCATAGGCCACACTTATGCAGAATCCAGGTGATTGTTGACACAGGTACTGCACAGGCAGTACTTACTAGACATTCCTGCAAGTCCCTCAGTGTTGCTGCATGTTTCTGGGCAGCCTCCATGACCAGTTTGCAACATGTTTTGTCATCTGTTTTGGATGGACATCTGTTTATTTTCTACATCGATGTTGTCCTATAGTTCATACACACATAGATGACTGCACTGTTTGCCATGGTATATGTAATGGTGAGGTAAGGCTACTTTTCCCATTCCTGACTGCTACCTTTCAGATATGGGATCCATTTCATGGTTTGTAAGATGTGTGCATACTTCTTGGACAGCAGACAATTACTTGATGTGATATAGAGGCCCTGTACTTGATGGCGGGTGTGTACTCAAGAAGAGTGACTGCTGTCAGTACACCACAAGCTGCTTCCACAATCTGTTATTTAGAGTGTGTGCACACATATGCTTCCAGTGTATGGTAAGGTTTGTATTCCCCATATTTGTTGTCCTAACATAGCATTCCATATTATACATTCATTGCTCACGTTAGGATCACATTACAGGTTGTAAAAGGTATGGAATGTGGTATTGTGGTCTGCCGTTGTTTATATCAGGAACAGTTGTCATTGTAATAGTGGTGTATACACTGTTGTATCCACTGTATAAGGATAGTGTTTCAGACATGTCCCTACTGTAGGCCATTTTTCCACTGTTATGTTCATCTCTGTCTACACATCTTGCACTGATAGGTTGTTAGGTATATTGCAGGAATCTTACATACCCTTCAGATATGCCACCATGGTGACCACTGTGATGCAGTGCAGTTAACACCAACAAAAATGAACATGTACAGCTTATTGTGCCTGCTTATTTGAACTGTTTCTTTCTGAAATTGGTGCACCTTGTTGCTGTAGCATAGACCAAATTCAGGCCTGATGAATCTAGCTTTATTTGTATAACTTGAGCACTAATCCAGGCCATCTTTTTTTTGGAGAAGGTTCCCCTGCACCCTAGTAGCAGGAATGTGCAGCTAGAACTTGTCTGATTGAAGACTGCTGGAACAGGACTCAGTTTTGAGCTTTTTTCTCTGGTTAATTGGGTAACTTGTTTAAATCAGTTTGTTCATTTTTCTATTGTTTTATATATATATATATATATATATATATATATATATATATATATATATATAAATTGCACTTTATTCATCTGCTTTTACTGTATTTCTTTTTCTTCCTACTTTATTTCTAGGGGCATTGACTACAACTCTGCGATATATAACAATAAGTATCCTTTTCTGTGCATTTAAAGTGTTTTTGATTGTATCTGCTTTATTTTCTGAAAAAAAAAAAATTTATATATATATATATATATATATATATATATATATATACTTGTTTCCTGCCTTTCTAAGCTAGTATGGACCAGTTTTCAGGTTAGTGCTGAATTTAGGGCTGTATTAACAAATCTTTGTGTTTGCCCATAGCCTACTTGGATAGAAAGAAGTTTCTCTGTTAACCTGTGAGAGATGGGAGCTTTGAGCAGCCTATCTGTCCCTGAAGGAATTGTTTCAGCCCAGAAATTACTAGTTTATTGGCCATTTTGGGCTAATTTCTATCTCTTTCATTTCCCTGCTATAAACACCGCATTTGCCTGGTTTTGCATGCTGGGCAGTGCTGGTTGGCTAGGGTAAAACTATTCCCGATTCCGTAAAGTCTCCTCTTCAATTTTTCCCTTGGAACTAGACTAACTTTCAACTTAAGCACTCAAGCCATTCATTTCTCAGCCCAGCACTTGCTCAAAACTCATAGCAAGCACTTATAAACCCTAGCACTAGACCCTCCTGTACTGTACAGAAGGACAAGGCTCTCTATTCGACCTTACCAGCCATCCAGTAAAACAGTTCACTGTACCTGTCCAGGCATGTCCAAAGGACAGTTTCAGGTGTACTCTCCAGTCCAACTGGTGAATCTGGACATTTTGAGGCAATGTTACAACTGCCTCATGTACACAGGCAACCTTCTCCTCCTACCACCAAACACTAATACATGCGAAAGATGCAATTATACAGCCAAACTGGAGGCTAAGCTCTCTCAATCCAAGACTGGATCACAGTCAAGAGGAGAAGGTAAATACTTGCATCACACCAACAGTTTCACATAGACCCATTAAACCAGCACTGCAAAAAACACACATAAATTCATGAAAACATACTTGGAGGCTCTAAATAAAAATCTGAAAAGCAACAGATACCTCCAAAGCAAACATCCAAGGAACCTCCACCCCCCAACACAAACCATGAAACACATACTTCACAAAACCAGTGTGCCATGCATTCATAGGTTCATAGGTTCATACTAGGCTATCTGCCCTGGGGCATTTATAAGCCTAGCCCGATTGTGTTTGGCTTACGCCACCCCTTGATTTGAGTGTACTGCGCCCTTTTTAAAGTTTAGTTTACTGTGCCTCTGTCTAATAGTGACACAGAAGTAATCCCCGGGACAAACCTACGATCCCCCATCCACTCATCAAGATTCTTCTTGAAGAGAGTCAGTGAGGTGCTCTGCCTAACATGAATTGGAATTCTATTCCAGAGCGAAGGGAGCCTCTGGCTTATGAATCTGTCCCTCCAGCATGTTCTATTTATTTCTGTGCTGAGGTTCAAGTCCCTTGAGCGTGTGGCTCTAAGGAATTTAGATTTACTGAGGTGGAGCATGTCCATTAATTCTGGGTTGGACATAGCTTTATATGTCAGGCATAGATCGCCTCGAAGTAGGCGGTATGCTACTGAGTAGAGATGGAGTTTTTTTAACCGAGCAGCATATGGCATATGTTTGAGTCCCTTGATCCTCCTGGTGAGGTACTTTTGGGGTCTTTCTAATTGCTGCAGGTGTCGTGTAAGGTACATCCCAAAGGGGGCATTGTATTCTATGATGGGCCTGATGAGGGATGAATAAAGGGGCACGATTACCTCTCTTGATCTAGATGTGAATCCTTTCATGATGAGGTGGGTTATGTAGAAGGTCTTTCTAACCACTTTGGCAATGTGGTTGTCAAAGGAGAAATTGCTATCAACTTGGGTTCCCCAGATCCCTAATTACTTTCTCTGTACTTAATGGGTTACCACCTATGTGGTAATTTGTGGGCACATTGTTTTTGCCAAAGGGTATGACTATACACTTTTTGGCATTTAGCTTTAGACCATGGCTCTGGCACCAGTTATCCATCTCTGCAAGACCTTTTTGAAGGATGTTTGTGTCAGCCGGAGAGTTAATTATGGTGCCCAGTTTGCAGTCATCTGCGAACTTGGTAAGCCATAGTTTTCCCATGTTGGCCTGTACCTCAGAAAAGTAAATACCAAACAAGAGAGGTCCCAGGACAGAACCTTGTGGGACGCCACTTGTGACCGGTTTCGAGTCTGACATGGCTCCAGCAATTCTGACTCTGTGGGTTCTGTCTTTGAGCCAGTTTGCGACCCATCTTGTGACATAGGGGTTTATATTTAGGCTGGATAGCTTATCTACGATGCCCGAGTGGGGTATTTTGTCAAATGCCTTTGCGAGGTCCAGATAGGCTGTGTGGACTACCTTCCCTTCATCTATGGCCTTGGTGACTGTTTCGAAGAAGTCGACCAGGTTCAAAAGGCAGGATCTGCCCTTGAAGCCAAATTGGGTAGGATCTAGTGTCTGTAGGTCCCCAATGTCTTTGTTTATGAGTTCCATGATGATCCTCTCCATAGATTTGCATACTAGGCTAGTCAGGCTTATGGGGTGATAGTTTCCAGGGTCTGCAGAGGCGCCACCTTTGTGGAGTGGGACCACTGTTGCTGTACGCCATTCTTTGGGCACATATCCTGTAGTGAGGCTGAGATTGTACAGCAGTTTTACTTGAGGGATTAGTTCTTCTTGGAGTTCATGTAGGACGCAACTCGGGACACCATCTGGTCCCATGGAAGCAGTGTTTTTTTGCTTTGGAGAGGGCGGCCTTCACCTGAGCATCAGAGATGTTTGGGAGGCTGCACTCTGCCGGGATAGATACTTGCTCTTTTGGGGGGGGGTGGAGAAGTTTGCACTGAACCTGTCTGCCAGGATATTGGTGATGTCTGTGGGTTCAGTGTATTTTTTGTCATTTAGAATCAACT
The DNA here is from genome assembly GCF_019279795.1 of Protopterus annectens. Lineage (NCBI taxonomy): Eukaryota > Metazoa > Chordata > Ceratodontiformes > Protopteridae > Protopterus > Protopterus annectens. Next base: position 49,855,315 of record NC_056727.1, on the reverse strand, counting down.
CAGAACAAGTCTGGGAGTTGCATCCCAGGTTTCTAACATAACTGAAAAAAGCCTTATGATTGTCTTTAGTTTCCTGTGCAATTTTTCTCTCGAAGCTGGCCTTGGAGGATTTTATGAGGGATCGTAATTTTTTGCTAGTACTGATCAGAGATGCCTTCCCTTTTAGGGATTTTGCTCTATCATGTAGTAGTTCCTCCTTCTGTTGTACAGTTTATTTATGGCTGGGGTCCACCAGACTGGATACCTGCCTTTGGATGATTGGGTCTTGATTTTGTTTGGGATAGCATGATCCATGCATTCCTGGAGATGTCTGTAGAATGCGTTTATATGGGATTCTGCAGTTTGGGCTGTAGTTTCCACTGGCCCTGGGGCCTTGAATGATTCCACTTCAGTTTTGAGAAGTGTGAAGTTCGCTTTTGAGAAGTTTTTCACTGTGGTTTTCTGGGCTGGGGGTGGGGTTGGGATGTGGATATCCAGTGAAATGAATTTATGGTCTGATCTTACCAATGAGGGATATAATTCTGGTATGGAGCCTAGAGTCCCCATGTTGGTAATGATCAGTTCTAGTATGTTTTCCCCTCTTGTGGGAGTGGTGACTAGTTGTTCCATAGCATTTGAGTTTATAAATTCCAGGAACCTTTGGGCTAAGGTGCTGGGGCTTGAGTAATACTCCCAGTCTATGTTTGGGTAGTTGAAGTCGCCCAATATAATGGTGTTCGGAGAGATCTTAGTGTTCTCCAATGTTTTCAGGAAAGTCCTTAAGGCAAAATAATATACCCAACATACTAGTAATAGGTGACTCTATAGTCAGGCACACTGACGTCCCACTCACTAGGCTGAATAAGGAGAAGGTTACTGTTAGCGGCCTATCAGGTGCCAGGATCTGCCACATAACACAAGCACTCAGGTCACACCAGAACAAATACAAATATGACTCTGTCATTACCCATGTTGGTATGAATGACCTGAGCCGTACCTCCCTGGACTACATGAAAAGAGACATGGAAGAGCTCTCTGATCACATAGCCCAGGCCAGTATGACCCTGACCCTGAGTAGCATCCTGCCCTCACCAAGAATGATACCACGGTATAATGAAAAAATTCTCGATTTCAACAATTGGCTAAGTTTCTGGTGTCATTCAAAGGGGATCCAGTGTCTGTCCACCTGGGATGACATGCTCGACAAGCCACACTTCTTCACTAGAGATGGCTTGCACCTGTCACCCTTAGGCTTTTGAATACTGGCCAAGGCTCTTACCGCCCCCATAGTGCCTTTTTTAGGCATGGCTCAAAAGACAAACTCACCGCCGTAAATAGCACAAGTAACAAAAAATTGAGGGTAATGCTACTCAATGCCAGAAGTCTAAACCTCAAAATGCACACACTCGAGGCACTCCTCAGTATGGAGAAAATCGATATATGTGCAGTAACAGAAACCTGGTTTAAGGCTCCAAAGAGCACCCCAGCACTACCAGGCTACAACTCATACCATACATTTTGGCCACAGAACCCGAACTGAAATACAAAAGGCATATTCATCATGGATACCCACACCTCCAGGTTAGTGGCACAGCACAATGCTTCAGAGATCATCCACATGTAACTAACAATGGGCAAAACTGCAGTTCAAATTGTAGCTTGCTACAGATCATCCACCATGTCCCAGTACCCACATTCCGTGTTTCTGAAAACACTGGGAAACATAAAGGTCCTACCAAACACCCTAATATTGGGTGATTTCAATTACTGTGAACTACTCAACTACTAACTCCCTTGCCCAACATTTCCTAGAATTTATAAACTCAAATGGTCAACACTCTCACCAGAGGTGACAACATATTGGACCTGGTCATCATCAACATGGGCGACCGGTGTTCAACACCAGAGGTCAACTCCTCACTGGTTAGATCTGACCATAAACAAATCACTTTGGATATCCACATTCTGACCCCACCCCCGGACAAGGAAACCACCATGAAAAACTTTTCAAAAGCAAACTTCACATTATTTAAGACCGAGGTGGAAAGTTTCAAAGCCCCCATGCTGAAGGATAACGCTGTCCAAGCTGCAAAATTCTTTACTAATGCATTCTATGGGTACCTACAAGAATACATGGATCGCGCCATCCCAAGCAAAACCAAGACTCACTCCTCCAAGAAATGGAAACCAGTCTGGTGGACTCTTGCCATAAACAAGCTATACAATAGAAGGAGGAAACTAGTGCAGAAAAGAGTTAAATCCCAAGAAGGGAAGACATCCCTGATCAATATCAGCAAGAAACGCTGATCCCTCATAAAATCATCCTAGGCGAGCTTCGAAAGAAAAATTGCCAAGGACTCCAAAGATAACCCCAAGGCATTCTTTAGCTATGTCAAGAATCTAAGTGACAATGTTCAGATCTGCTTGGAGTTAGTGCAGAATGACATAAAATACACTGAACCGACCGATATCACCAAGATCCTGCCAGACAGGTTCAGTGCAAACTTCATCCCCCTCTCACCCCCAAATGGGCCCATAACCATGCCAGAAGAATTTAGAGTCCCTGAAATCACAGACACTCAGGTTAAAACAGCCCTCTCCAAAGCCAAAAACATACCATCAATGGGACGGACAGTGTCCCAGGCTCTGTCCTACATGAGCTCAAAGATGAACTAACCCCTCACCTAAACTGTTCAAACTCAGCCTCTCCACAGGCTACATACTCATAGAGTGGCGGATAGCAACGGTTATTCCATTCCACAAAGGTGGAGCCACAACAGACCCTGGCAACTATCGCCCTATAAGCCTGACTAACTTGGTCTGCAAGGCTATGGAGCACATCATCATGGAACTCATTAACAGAGACATTGGGAACCTCCAAACACTGGACCCTACCCAGTTTGGTTTAGTTAAGGGCAGATCATGCCTCCTAAACCTGGTGGACTTCTTTGAGACACTTACCAAGGCTATAGACAAGGGAAAGGTGGTGCACACAGCTGACCTAGACCTCCCAAAGGCCTTTGACACCATTCCCCATTCTGGTATTATAGACAAGATCACCAGCCTGAGTATAAACCCCTACGTCACAAGATGGGTTTCAAACTGGTCACAGACCAAACCCACATGGTGAGAGTTGTGGGAGCTAGGTCCAACTCTAAACTGGTTACATGTGGCATTCCCCAGGGCTCATTCCTGGGGCCCCTCCTGTTTGGCATATACTTCTCAGAGGTACAGGCAAGCACAGGAGGACTATAGCTGACCAAGTTCACAGATGACTGCAAACTAGGGGCTATAATTGACTCTTTGGCTGACACAGACATCCTCCAAAAGGGTCTCACTGAGACGGATACCTGCTGTCAAAATCATGGCCTCAAGCTAAATGCCAAAAAGTGCATAGTCATCCCCTTTGGAAAAAGAAAGTACCCACAAACTGACACATAGGTGGTAGTCCCCTAAATATGGAAGACATAATAAGGGATCTGGGGACCCAAGTAGATAGTAATCTCACATTTGATAATCACATTGCCAAAGTGGTTAGAAAATCCTTCTACGTGGCCCACCTAATCACAAAAGGGTTCCTTCCAGATCAAAATAAGCCATTGTGCCCCTCTACTCATCACTCATTAGACCCATCATAGAGTACAATGCCCCATTTGGGATGTACCTTACAAGACACCTGCAACAGCTGGAAAGACCACAGAAGTACCTCACCAAGATGATCACTGGCCTCAAACAGATGCCCTATGCAGCTCGAGTGAAAAAACTCCAGCTGTACTCGGTTGCATACTGTCTACTCAGAGGTGATCTCTGCCTGACATACAAGGCCATGTCCAACCCAGAATTGATGGACATGCTCCACCTAAAGAAAACCTTATCCCCTCGAGCCACATGCTCTAGGGATCTAAACCTCACCACATCAATACATCGGACATGCTGGAGGGCTAGATTCCTTTCCCAGAGACTTCCCATGCTTTGGAACAAGATTCCAATCTACATTAGGCAGAGATCCTCGCTTACACTCTTCAAAAGAAACCTTGAAGAGTGGATGGGAAACAGAAAGTTTTCCCCGGGGATCACTTCAGTGGCTCTGCTGGACAGAGGCACAGGGAACTCATCTAAGGGGGCGGCAAAAGCCAACACATTCTAGCTAGGCTTATAAATACCTTCAGGCAGATATCTAGTGCCTACTTATGAACCTATGAACCTATGTATTATGGGTAGGTGTGTTAAATATGTGCATGGCAAATAGCATTGCCATAACATGGCTGGTGTATTGGCAAACCTGAACAAAACAACTCCAGACTCACCAGCTACAGGCTGCTGCACCACTTGTATACCAGACCGACCTTAATAGTTGTGTGAGAGAAGTAATGTCAGTAGCCACACCTGTGGCATTGGTACAGGGTGGAAGCAGTATTTCAGCACATCAACAGTACAAACCCAAAATACTAAGGATTATGAACATCTGTTCATTACTACACTCCAACAACAGACTATCTTTTCTGACATATGCATGTAGATACGTTAGAGATAAAAATGAATAAGCAACTGTAGTCTACTAATGTGCCCTGGGGCCTTACCTGCATGCTCCTCGTCCATTGTGTGGGTGACACTCACCTGCACAATGCTGTCTTTAGCCTGCTGGCTTTTCTGGCAGGTGGGTGCCCTAAGGCTGGCGAGGAGCTCCTCAGCATGTGTCAGGTGGGGCTGGATGGCATGACCCCCACTTGTGGCTAGCTTGTCCCTCCTAACAGCAGCAGCATGCTGATGGGCATGGTGGATTAGATCAGTGCAATGATGCCACACCTCTTCATAATTTCAGCTGCGCAGGCCAACATTGTTTATCCTGTGGATGAGCTCATTCCACAAGATGGTCCTCTTCTGCAGATCCTGGGCCCTGCGGCCAAATAGTATGTCATGATGCTGGGTGATGAATTGGATAATTGTGTCATTCTCAAGGTCCGTGAATGCTGGCAAACATTCCTGGGGCATTGTACCTGGAAGACATAAACAGGAAAAAAGATCACAGGACCTCATACGGTTGTCCACGTGCACATCAACAGTGGATATTACTTGCAAATAATCCAGACTATACCATAACACTGTAAGCTATCATGGCTTTGACATCTTGCATTACATTCCTGGCAATAACCTGTGCAGTTCCTCCAGTGTTGGACACTTAATGACATAATCCATTATTCTTCATTCATTTCTGTGTAGAGGGATGACAGTGGCCATCTTCACTGTGGATGGTGTGTGGATGGTGGCGAGTCTGTGTTTGTCTGTAGTGTGTGACGGAGCTGTGAGCACATGCCTGAGTTCATGTAGGAGGCAGACTTTGATGTTCTCATGCCCCATGGAGACTTGCTGTTGTTGCCATCAGTCGGCATTATGTACATTCTCACCATTGATGCGGGTAGGGATGTGGTTGATGTGCAAATCTCCCTGTACAAATGCTGTGGATAGGGTGCCACTGTTCCCACCTATTCTGGCTTATGCAGGTTGCCTGTATCCATGGCATGTCTGTATGTGGTGTGCTTTACCCCCAGTACAGACTGACTTGTGTTACTGCCTCTGTGACTGCGTACATATGTGGAGGCATGGTTGCAATTGGCCTTGGTAGTTTAGATATGTCTGATTTCTAGTCATAGTCAGCCTTACAAGAAGTCACATGTGAACCTACATGCTCGCTCAGATAGAGGTATACTTGCTTCCAAGTTGTTGTCTGCACCTATGTGTCCCTGTACAGCCACTATAGCAACCTAGTATGTGCTAGTGTCTTGCTGTTGTCCACCAAGGGGGTTGCTCTATCGTTGGTGGAGGCTGGTTGTACAGGTCAGGTACTGCTGATTCCATATAGCTACAGTGGATATAAAGCATACACACCCCTGTTATAATGCATGGTAGTTGTGCAATTGAAACATGACCACCCAAAAACACACATTAACACAATCCCCACCTGTGATGTGACCTATAGCCTGCTCAGTTCAATAGGTAACATAACAACCTGTCCTGTGAAACATATGGAAATTAATGCTTAGTACAGTAAGCCAGTTGAATGAGTGTGCACACCCTTACACTGATATGCTGTGTAAACACCTGCTGAGCTGATTTCAGCATCCATTTGTCTTGGTTTGTACTCTAGCATCATATCACATCTTCACTCGGCAATGGGTGCTCACCTTCCATGAAACAGCTTTGTTTCTTTTTCAATAGAATTGTACAGGTTATGGGTCACATTTGAGGTGATAAATGTTTTGACATGACTTTCTGTGGTCTCATTGGCATACAGCAGTCAGAACTGGCATTCCAACAGGGGTGTGTACACTTTGATATCCAGTATGTATTGGTGTTGATATAGCTGTTAGTGTTAGACATGGACAGTGGGTCTTAACACAGTTGTACATTTCTCTGATTACTACCTGACAAGCATGCATACTGTAGCACCCATATCAGTGTCATTGCAATGCAACAATCAGCAGCAGTACACATTTTATTTTGTTGTATGCTGTGACAGTGATATTACACACGTGCAACATGCACATCATATTTTCTGGACTGCTTGTGACACATGTTATTACTTCTGTGCCTTTCAGCTGAACATATGCTTACATACACATGCTCAGGGGATACCTGGTATACATTTGTGTTCTATGTCAGTATGACACACTGTACTTACAGTCTTGCAGTTCAATCATACGTCTCAACCTGTTATACCAGGACATCTGGGCATTAGTCCATATCACTGGGTGACAAAACAGGGAAATCACTTTTGATAAAGTAGTAATATTGCTGACATAACACAAGTATATGTGTATGTAACTACAGATATCTATCACAACTGTGAACATTGTCCAGCAGAACACTGTACAGTTGAATGTTCTTAATTCAATATATCACATGCAGTTTAACACACACATCTGCAACAGTGCTGTACTGTGCTCATGCCCAATATAGGTATCCTAGATTTACAATACAAACATGTATAATACTCGTATTCACATGTAACATATGGATATGGGCAACATCCCATTAACTGGCCTAGCAGTGGCACAGACACAACTATTTGACAGACACTCTAGTGGTTGCCATATGTAAGCTGTCCTTTCCCAGGGTGTGTCAGGCTCCTCAGTTGTGACCCGACCTACCCACCTCTTAGAGCATCACATGTGGGCAAAGCCTAACATTGGGGAGATATATAGGGACAGATCACAGATATGCCTATTACAAACCTATGAAGTTTGTAGCATGATACATTTCACATTACCATGAC
>NC_056727.1:49713063-49843063 GCF_019279795.1 Protopterus annectens | reverse complement strand
ATGCTTAGATATTCCCATTAACCCAAAGCAACAGATTTGGAACAGTTGCATAGCTTACATAACACATGCATCACAGTGGCCATTACAATGGCATTCAGGTTACATTGATAGCACCAGGTCACCAATGGTAGATTTTCAACATGGAACATTAATAGAAACACATTTCAATATTTGTTGAACAATAGGACATATGTCCCAACAGTAGGTTTGGTGTAAAACATACCCATTGATTTGTGTGTTTAGATTATTGTTGCAGATATGGTGGGGGGGGGGTGTCAATTAACTTGTATATCCTTGCAGTGCTCACAACTTTAATGATGATTGCTCTAATCATTACTCTACAGGTATTATTACAATACCCTATGGCCTTGGTTTGGGCAGTGGTATGTTTGTACACAGTGTATACTTCAACCGTCTTATAGCTACATTCTACTTCTCTTACCTAGTAGACCTGTGGGGGGATGTTTAATGCTACCTGACTGTTTCTACACATATTCCCAAATTCCTAGTTAAAATTATGCATACAGCTTACTACCACTCCTGCAATTCGAACCATGGCTGTGTCTGCTAAAAATACAACAATTTGTGTTTCACCAGAGTGAGCTATTTAGAAACTGCTGCCTCATTTTTCAGTGTTTTCTAAGTCTCTCTTGATTGTACAATCTGACCTTGTTATTACAACATTCGTATACAGACATTCTTAGACAAAATTTTGTATGCAGCACAGTGTGAGAAACAGTTGACACAACAGTACTATTTGGATATCATATCTTGACGATTGCAACAGAACTTGATTGCCAGGCAGTTACATTTTTATTTAAATATGACCTATTTGGTACTATTACTGTCATATTGTCTGGTTTATTCAGTATAAACCATACACATTTCTTATACTGCCAGGTGACATTTTACTCCTTTATATTTATTTGGTATGACTACAACAAGCAGGATTGTTACTCACCAGTCTCGCGACACATCCTTTGCAACCTGCTGGCATGGGCTTCCTGGTTCACAGCTCGCTCAGCTGCAGCTGTTGTGAAAATAGGGAAACATTTATGCATAGCTATCCATCACATACACAGGCTGGACTTTGGTAATCAATTATTGCTATGAATACTTACACACTGCTGGAAACACTCCCCTCTCTCTTGCTTCTTGGCTCCACTGTTCCCAAAACTCACTCTCCCTCCATTTCAAGTCGGCATAGTGGTGCCGGGCCTGCTCACCAGTCTGAGGGATACCAGTGGCACTGGTGAGATCACGGGTGACACTTTCCCAGGCTTCTGCTTTATATTGGGAGCCCTGGTACTGGTCCTGCAGCAGTCTCATGTCATGTTTTTTTTTACCAGGGTCCTTCCATGACCTTGGACTCCTGTATGCCCCAGCGCTGCGACCGAAAGTGCATATCCTCTCCAACACCTGCCATACTGCCTGCAGTGGAGAGCTGCAACCAGTTATGAGCTGTATTCCTGCCTGTGGGGTTTAATTACAGCTGATTTCCCACCCTTTGCCATGATTGGACGGTTTTGAAAATGCTGACCTAAGCTAAGGTATGGGCAAACCTGCTTAGCTAAGGTTGGCAATGCTTAAAGGGGCAGGTTCAGCATTGCTTACCAATGGGAAAATCCACTTAGCTGGGCAATTCATTGCTTAGTATTCGTATGTTCACACTGCTTACACCCGGTCAGCATAGCTGTGCAATTCCTAGCATTGCTTATGCTTTATTATACTGGTCTACCACCTGTATGGGATTGATTCATCATTCATTACATAATATAGATTTATTTAGCTTCCCTGACATCCCCCAATGTGCTGTAATTAATTTAATCTTGTGTGACTATACTGTCTGGGGCACTTGTGTTTATATGGGGGTTTCACTACTTTATTACACTGACACCTCACATCTGGGCCTAATACACTACTCTGGTTGAGAAAAATAAGTTACTTCCTACATAAATCTACAAATAAATTAAAATTGTAATGTTTACACATACACAATGGAAATGGTTTCAGTAAGGCTCAAACCATGAATAACTACATGCAAGACTTATGTTCTAACCACTACACTATTACACATATGCTTATGATGGTTGTCTATTGCTTTTTAACTTATCCTGCAGTTTCAGCTGGGCTAAGCATAGCTAAGCAACGAGCACACCCGTGCAGCTATGCTTAAACTTTATTGCATATGTCAAAAATAATGTATTTGTTGTGTTTTTTAATTTGTACCCTTCAGAAAATACATGCTAATGCTGAACCTGTTATTCTATCAACTTTCTGGCTTTGTATGGATGATTGTCCTTTATGGCTTTGTCCAGGTTCCTTACTCTGATGGGTTGGGAGGTGTGTGCTATGTGCTTATGCTAAAACTGTTATTCTATCAACTTTATAGGTTCATAGGTTCATAGGTAGGTACTAGGCTATCTGCCCAAGGGCATTTATAAGCTTAGCAAGTGTGTTGGCATTCGCTGCCACATTGATTAATTAACTGATCCTCTGTCAAGCAGAGCCAATGAAGTGATCCCAGGGGTGTATTTGCTGTTACACATCCACTCATCGAGGTTTCTCTTGAAGAGTGTTAGTGAGGGGATCTGCCTGATGTAGTTTGGAATTTTGTTCCAAAGCATGGGGAGTCTCTATGACAGGAATCTATCCCTCCAGCATGTTCTATTTATTGTTGTGGTGAGGTTTAGTTCACAAGAGTGTGTGGCTCGCAGTGACTTGGATTTCTTTAGTTGGAGCATGTCCATCAATTCTGAGTTGGACATGTCTTTGTAAGTCAGGCAGAGATCACCTCTGAGTAAGCGATACACCACTGAGTACAGCCGGAGTTTTTTCAGTCGGGCTGCATACGACATATGTTTGAGGCCAGTAATCCTCTTGGTGAGGTACTTTTGTGGTCTTTCCAGCTGTTGGAAGTGTCTTGTGAGGTACATCCCAAATGGGGCATTGTACTCTATGATTGGTCTAATGAGTGACGAGTAGAGGGGCACTATAATCTCTTTATTTCTAGATGCGAACCCTTTAGTAATTAGATGGGCCACATAGAAGGATTTCCTAACTACTTTGGCAATATGATTGTCAAAGGAGAGATTACTATCTACCTGGGTCTCCAGATCTCTTATTACCTCTTCTGTATTAAGGCGGCTGCCACCTTTGTGGTAATTCGTGTGCATTTTGTTTTTCCCAAATGGGATGACTATGCATTATTTGCCATTTAGCTTGAGGCCAAGACTTTGACACCAGGTGTCCGTCTCAGTAAGGCCCTTTTAGAGGATGTCCGTGTCAGACGGAGAGTCAATTATGGCTCCCAGTTTGCAGTCATCAGCGAACTTGGTTAGCTATAGTCCTCCTGTGTTTGCCTGTACTTCTGAGAAGTATATGCCAAACAGTAGGGGTCCCAGGACCGAGCCTTGTGGAACACCACTTGTGACTGGTTTAGAGTCAGACCTGGAGCCCGCTATTCTTACCGTTGAGTTCTGTCTGTAAGCCAGTTGGCATCCCATCTTGTGCCGTAGGGGTTTATGTTCATGCTGGTGAGTTTTTTTGTAATACCCAAGTAAGGAATGGTGTTGAAACCATTGGTGAGGTCAAGGTATGCTCTGTGAATCACATTTCCCTCATCTATGGCCTTGGTGACTGTCTCAAAGAAGTCAAACAGGTTTAGTAGGCATGATCTGCCCTTAACAAAGCTGAACTGGGTCGGGTCAAGTGTTTGCAGGTTCCCAATGTCTTTGTTAATGAGTTCCATGATGATGTGCTCCATAGCCTTGCAGACCAGGCTAGTCAGGCTTATGGTGTGATAGTTACCAGGGTCAGTTGTGGCCCCTCCTTTGTGGAGAGGAATAACAGTTGCTGTGCACCATTCTATGGGCACATAGCCTGTGGAGAGGCTGAGGTTGAACAGCGTGTTTAGGTGGGGGGGTTAGTTCATTCTGTATTTCGTGCAAGACGCAGCCTGTGACACCATCTGGTCCCACTGATGCTGTGATTTTGGCTTTTGAAAAGGCTGTTTTCACCTGTGCATCTGTGATTTTTGGGACACTACACTTTTCTGGTATTGTTGTGGGTCCTTTTGGGGGTGAGAGGGGGGTGAAGTTTGCACTGAATCTATCTGCCAGGATGTTGGCAATATCAGTAGGTTCAGTATAGTTTGTGCTATTTTGCACTAGTTCAGTGCATATCTGTGAGTTGCCACTTAGATTCTTATCATAGCTAAAGAAGGCTTTGTGGTTATCTTTTGAAGCCTTGGCTATTTTTCTTTTGTAGTTAGCCTTGGATGATTTCATGAGGGATATTAGTTTTTTAGTGATACTGATCATGGATGTCTTTCCTTCTTGGGATTTGCTTTTTTTCCTGAACTAGTCTCCTCTTTATATTGTATAGCATGTTTATGGCAGGGGTCCACCAAACTGGTTTCCTTCTCTTAGAGGAGTGAGTCTTGGTTTTGCTAGGGATGGCATGATCCATGCATCCTTATAGGTGCTCATAGAGTGGATTTGTAAAGGTTTCTGCATCTTGGGCAGCATTATCCTTTAGCATGTGGGCTGTGAAACTTACCACCTCTGTCTTAAGTAAGGTGAAGTTTACTTTAGAAAAGTGTTTTACTGTGGTTTCCTTAGTTGGGGGTGGTGGTGGGGTGTGGACATCCAGAGTGATTAGTTTATGGTCTGATCTAATCAGTGATGGATTGACCTCTGGTGTGGAACATCTGTTGCCCATATTAGTGATGACCAGGTCCAATATGTTTTCACATCTGGTAGGGGAGTTTACCAGCTGATCCAGGGCATTTGAGTTGGTGAATTCCAGGAAGTGCTAGGCTTGGGAGTTTGTACTCGAGTAGTTTTCCCAGTGAATGGTAGGGTAATTGAAATTGCCCAATATCAGGGTGTTCAGTAGGACCTTCATGTTTTCCAGTGTCTCCAGAAAGGTGGAGTGGTGGTCCTGGGTCATGGAGGGTGATCTGTAGCTGGCAACGATTTGCATTTCAGATTTGCCTGATGTTAGTTTCACATGGATGATCTCAGAGGTATCATGCTGCGGCGCTAACCTGGAGGTTTAGGTATCCTTGATGAATTTGAATACACCCCCTCCTTTTTTGTTTCGGTCCATGTTCTGTGGCCGAAACATGTGATATGAGTTGTAGCCCGGTAGTGCTGGGGTGCTCTCTGGAGCCTTGAACCAGGTTTCAGTTACTGCACAGATGTCGACATTCTCCATACTGAGGAGTGCTTTGAGCGCGTGCATTTTGAGATTTAAACTCCTGGCGTTGAATAGCATAACCCTCAGTTTTTTATTAATTGTGCTGCTTACAGAGGTGGGTTTGACTTTTGAGCCTTGCCTAAAAAAGGCACTATAGGGGCAGCAAGAGCCTTGGCCAGTTTTCGAAAGCCTAGGGGGTGACAGGGGCAAGCCGTCTCTTGTGAAGCAATGCGGCTTGTCGAGCATGTCGTCCCAGGCTGACAGACACTAGATCCCCTTTGAATGACACCAGAGGCTTAGCCAATTGTTGAAATTGATAATTTTTTCTTTATACTGAGGTATCATTCATGGTGAGGGCAGGATGCTACTCAGGGCAGGGTTATACCAGCCTGGGCTACATGATCAGATTATGGCTTGGTAGGGATGATTGTCCCTTATGGCTTTGTCCAGATTTCTTACCCTGATGGGTTAGGGGTGTTACAAGCATTCTTGCTCATTTTAAATTGCTGAACGGCAATTCTGGAGTGCAGGGGACATGCGTATTGTGAGAGCTCTGCTCTGAGACACACCCCCTGTGCTTGTACACAGAACCATGTCCATTTTACAGCATGGCACTGTGCCTTCATACATATGCATGGTGCACTGCTGTGCTGCACTGGAATGGTCCCTTCCATGCAGGTATAAGTTTTTCCTGCATGGACAGTTGCTGAACCTGGGGGGACAATGTTTACCTAAGAATTGTGAACTATAGAATGTTGGATCATTTCCTAATGTATTAATATCTGTTTATCTAAATGCCTAGCACATTAAAGGTATATTTTTATTTTACCTTCAGCATCACTTAAAGTACTTATTTCATAAGCACTATCTACACAGCATACAGTAATTGAAGCAATAGAACTAATAAAGTGAAAAATGTCATGTTTACTATGTTCATGTCTTGTTATATCATAATGATAGCCTACATGATCCTTCATAAGCAGAGGTAAAATGTCTAGTGATGTTCTGTCAAACGTGTGAAATGCCATCCATGGAAATAAGCTCAAGAAAATAATCCACTTCAAGTTAACACAAGTAGTAGGAAGAGTACAAAGTAAAGTATGTAGGCACAAACACCTAATCTATAGAAGATGTCTGAGGCACGGTTGAAGTGTTCCAAAATGACAAGTTAGGAACCTTAGCAGGTAGAAAATATCCCCTGGGATTCATTAATGTTGCATACATGTTAAACTGGAGCTGACACATTCGGACTTTGTGCACAATGAACAGCATTGCTAATCAAATATGCAAGAATCCAAACGTGTCTGCACACTGAGCAGCCTTAGCTCAAGCCCACAATTCAGGCATGTGACCATGCTGAGATAAGGCAGGGCTTATCTTCATAATGTAAACAAAGAAGTTTACATAAATCTGGGACCTTTAAGCAAGTGCATACACACTGCACAATAATAGAGTTGTAGATAAAACCACAGTGACAGTCATCTAGAGCCAGCCCTGCCACAGTAGTTCATCCACGCCACACACTTGCACCTAGGGCCAATTTAGAGTGTCCAGTCCACCCACAACATGTATTTGGAATGTGAGAAGTAACCAGAACACCCAGAAGAAACCCATGTGACTACAGGGAGGGCATGCAGTCTCTGCACAAAGGCAAACCCGGCTTAGAATCGAATCAAGAAACCTCTTGCTATGAGGCAACAATGCTAACCACTGCACCTCTATGCCACCTCTGGGCTTATGAAATATGTTACTTAGCTCTCAACCCATTATCGTTTCTGAATCACTAAATGTGCACAAAGTGCTTTTGAAATTTTGTTGGTTCCTACATGATGACATACATACACCTGAGCAGTACAAAAATGAGAATTTAAAGACTTTTGCCTACCTAATGCCTTGCAGGAGGGCCTCACTAGCAATAGTGGTCAGTCAATGATTTGTTATGAACCCCTGCTAATGAGATGTGTACTTTGAGAGGGTGTGTCAGATAAATACGTCTGACAAATAGTTTTGACTTATACTCACTTTGAAGATGGACTGAACCTTGATGTAAGTATTTGTCAGCATATGCATGTTAAGATTATGTAAGGTAGCACTGTGCACATCTCAGAAATGGGATGAAAATGGATTTGGGGAAGACTGGCCAAGGAGGAGGGAAGGCATAATGGTTAAGGTGTGTACTTCACAGATACAAGGTACTGGGTTTGATTCTGATCTCTGGTTATTGGCTAGGCTGGTAATAATCTGTACACTGACTCCATAGTATTTACCTATAGCTAACAGTGTGGCTGAAACATAAAAATGATTGGTTGGATTTATGTCAACCTTTAAGACATTTCTTGAACAAAGGTGGTAATATTACATAATACATTGCAAAGAGAACAACAACTCTGCATGCAGATTTTTTTTCTACCCTTGTATTCATTATCATCCTTGTGTCTGCAATAATCCCCCACACAGAAATGCACTATGAAATAAAAATGAGAACAGCCTGATATCATGGCTACAGGGCAGCATATTTGCACATTTCAAAATTACAAAGGTCTGCATATGTACTTGAATTTCTGCAATGCATGTAACTGCAACATGTTCTGATGTCATCCATTGATCATCCTTAGGTGAACTGTTCAAATTTTGTGCACAGTTGTCTAAGTGAAAGTAGGATCCTTAATATACACATTTTACTTGTAGAAACCCACAGAGTTCAAAAATCAGTACAGTAAATTTTATTTATATATATATATATATATATATATATATATATATATATATATATATACATACATATATATATTTTTTTTTTTTTGGGCTTCTTTATGCTGTGCCTTATGGTTGCCACTGCACATTGATGCCAGTCACTGATGCCCTTTAGGGGATGACAGTTTGCATTCTATGGTAAAAACCTAAACACTTATTTTGCATATGCGAAGTCTTAGCTATTAGTCTTGAAAAGAAGGCTGCTGTTGGTGTGCCCCACTTAGAATATTGGTCGTTACTGAATGCAAAAAATTGTTTTATCAGTAACTACCTGATTGGCTCCTAATGTTAAAGAAGTATCTACTGAACAACAATGCAATAGCTGCAGGGTTTGAATCCACATAAGGGTAGTATATCTATATACCTCCATGTGGCATAGTACATGTGATCATTGCCTGTTTGCATTTTGATGTATCCTACACCTTCTACACACACATGCAATTTATAATGGTAATGTTGCATTATATTTGTTGACTGTTTGGTAATAACCCTGATAATGTTACCACTGCATCTCCTGGAGTGTTCTTATCACTAATAATAATAATAATAATAATAATAATAATAATAATGATAATAATACAATTCTGTGTGCATGTTGTGCAAGAATAGTATATGTGAAAAACAATAACTAGCAAGGGACTAATGTGGTTGTATCTGAAGAGCACAGGAAAACAGCTTGCAAAACATGTATAAACACTACTTCAGTGGTGTCGCTTTCCTACTTTGGAAACAATAGAAGAGTCTTTGTGGGTTCTGTGAAAGCAGTTTTATTCTATACAAACACATCACTATAAAAGTTTACTGACTTTAACTTAAGTACTTATATACAAAATAACAGCTGTGGTCATGCATGCGCCCACTGTGTCTGCTCTTACAAAATGTCACTAGGGAGTGCACGTGTCTCGAATTTATATGTGCACGTGCAGCCTTGACATTTTTCTTAAAGATACAGCACATTTCACTTGCAATCTGATCTACATCCTCCCTCTTTGAGAATTAGATCTTATGACACTATATGTCCATTTAGCATGCAGAAATCACAGGTAATTCTTGGTCATGCGTTATACAATACTAAGCACACACAAACACACACACATATATATATATATGTATATATATATATATATACAATCAAGTCCATGTTGCTGCGTATTTCACACTTGGCTTTGACACTCACCCATATAGTGTGACATAAAATGGGGAATTAGATTTAGCAACTAGAGCTGTCTCTGCAAAATGTTTGACCTGTGGAATGTCTGGAACATTTTCTAGAATGCAATCAGAATTTTGAATGCATTCTGGTATGGCAACAGTGTCTGATTCATTCTTAGATTTGATGTTTGCATCACAGAAACAAAGTTGTGATATTGAAGATGATTCTGAAACAGGAAGGAGATGTTTCTGTTTCCTCCTATATTCTACACCTTCTGAATCCATCAAGTAGGATCTTGGCTTGGCAAAGATGCCTGTAATCTGTTCAATTCAATCAAAACTTTCGTTGTCTGGATTCGTACCATCTCTCCTCCCCTCAACAGACGGAGTAATCTGCTCAATCTGTCGTAACTAGATTTCTTAATATTACTGTTCTTAACCAACTGAGCCTTGATGGTTTTACTGTTTTTAGGTTTAGGCTTCAATAAACTGGAAGTAATGCGTAGCATAATTCTAGTTTGCCTGGAAACCGATCTTTGAGCATGTGAGCCAAGAAAATAGTCAAAAGAGATTAAGCAAATTGAAGAACAGATTGGTATTGTCACACTTTGACCTTTTAAGTAACTGCTTTGCACTCTGTACTGCATGTTCAGCTAGACCATTTGACTTAGGATATTCAGGGCTACTATTGACATGTACAAAGTCCCAGTCTTTTGAAAATTTCCGAAACAACTGGCTAGTAAATTGAGTACCATTGTCAGAAAAAAAGTTTGTGTGGATTACCATGAACTGAGATATGATGTTTCAGCTTAGTAATAACAGCAGTGGAAATTAGGTTAGGTAGTAGATCAATCTCAAACCAATTCAAATAAGAGTGTTTAAAAATATGGATTTGTATATACTGGGAACACAAGATGTATTTTATGTTATATTTTTTGCAAGTATGTACACAGTTTGTTAACAAGAAGTGGGAATATTGAGATATTTTTAAGAAAGCAGCATTATACTTAATTGAATTATTGGCAAGTTAACTCATTGCTTATTAAATGGAGAGTATTTCTTGGTAATTTTGAAATCGTGTGGTTGTTCTGATGAAGTTAAAATTTTTGATGAAAGCGCTTAACATTGATGTACTGTGTATCATTTTATTATTTTATTAAACGAAAATCCTGTGGTCCTTTGGGTGCGGTTCTTTTTCGTTTCGAATAAGAGTCTACCAAAACTAAGTAGTGTTGATTGTTTCACTCAAAAGATATCAGCTTCAACTGCTCACCATGGTAGTTCAGGAACTGGATTTAGTTGAAATGGTTCTCTTTGCAAATGCGGTCTAGCACTACTGCATACTGAACAAGATGAAAGTACTTTTTCAATGTATTTTGGTAATGAAGGCCAAAACACTAATTCTCTCGCTCTTCTCTTAGTGGATGTGGAACCTGGGTGACCACAATGCAAAATCTGAATATATTCTTGTTGCAAGGAAACTGGAACAACAATTTTAGGACCTTTAAAAATAGTGCCATCTTCCATCAACAATTCATCTCTGTAGAGAAAGTAGGTTTGCACTTCAGGTGGTACACTACATTGCTTTGATGGCCATCCAACATTAATGCAGTGAATGAGCTTCTGCAAATTTGGATCAATCTGACTATTTTTTCTCAACTCATCAAATCTAGTGGTAGAAACAATTATGCACTGCCATCACATCAAAGTCAAAATTATCTGCGTCAAACTGTTCTGTTGTATTTCTGGGTTATCTGGATAAGATTTCAGCCAAATAAAGCAATTTGCCTTTCATGTAGACCATTTTGAAATTCTACTTTTATCAATTTAAGCATCATTCTTTGCAATCTCACTGGAGAAGAATCTACTCATAGGCTATGTATATGGTGAGAGTGACTATAATTGTGTATAATGTTTTAACTATATAGAATTGTCTAATATATATATATATATATATATATATATATATATATATATATATATTAAATAGACATAGATGGTGCAGTGGGGCAGTGGTAGTGTTGTCACCTCACAGCAAGACGTTCTCTGGTTCAATCCTTGGCAGGAGTGCCTTCTGTGTGGAGTCTGCATGTCCTCCCTGTGTTCATGTGGGTTTCTCCTGGTGCTCTGGTTTCCTCCCACATTCAGATACATACATCTGGAGCATTTCTCCCTGGGCCACTGCTGAAAATTGGCTATGTTCCAAGTCAGACTTTCCTGGTTAACAAATGATAAATATATATAGGTGTGTGTTTATATATATATATATATATATATATATATATATATATATATATATATACACATATATGAGTCGACTTCTTTCTATCAAAAGTACATTACACCAAACTGCAGTTTGTCGAGCACAGTTAAGAGAAAATGCACTCCACCGACAATACAAACCACTGAAACCCATGTTTGCGAATCAGCTATGCCATTTACACATTTAGAAATCCTCACAGAGTTGTGTTTTCCCCTAACAACCAATGACATAAAAAAAAAATCAGAAATCATAATAATGTCCTTTCAGTTCCTCTACATGTGCCAAACAAAATCCAAAACAGTGTTTGCACTTTCAACAAAGTTGTGATAGTTGTGATGTACTCAATGCAGTTGTACTCATTCTTATGTGCAAATATAGTTTCAAATTGCCGTTGGCATCTTAAGAGAGCAGCAGACATTCAGATACATGCTTCATCTACTCTATTTTGTTCCCTAACAATAGCAGACATTACTGTACACAGATCAGAAACATGTTTTCCCATTAAACATTTAAACCTTCGATGCCCAAGCCTCTGCTGCATTTTGAGTTCTTGGCAAAAGCAGTTTATTTAAGACAGATATGTTCCAAAAGCAGACGGAGGAAACCTGATTTGAGTTGAAGATTGAGTACTAAATGATCTCGATTTTCCCAGAACATACCACTCAGCAAAATTCTTTAACAGTTATTTACCAGGTCCTTACTTTCACTAGGAAAACATTCCCTTAGCTTTGAGAATGTAGGTATTACATCTCCTTCCTGTAAAAATGCTAAAGAAGTCAACTTTTTCACTGCTAACTGAAATGTAATGGATGAATTATATACAGAACCTAAACCCAGACTTTGTACTTTTCTCCAAAGGTTACATCTGAAGTGGAAAAAGCAGCCTTTGCATATCATGTCATTCACATTTAATTTAGTACTTTTCATTGCAGCCACTTCAAAATCACATAATATATAATTAACTTCATATGTTAATCCATTAGTGTTCAGAAGATCAAATAAGCAATGCCACATAAAATTATATGACCTCAGTGATTTCTTACTCATCAAACAATACACTAAAGGTACACTTTTACTGTATGCTCCATACCTTAGAAAAGAATGAATACTATAGAGCTATCTGCATGCGATTCCTTTCATGAAGTATGCTCCATCTATGAGCCAAATATCAGCTGCAGATAAATCATGTAAATTTTGCACAGTTTTGAATAACACTATTGTGTTTTCATTTGATGTATCGGACAACCTTTTTTGTATGAATTGCCCTCCTTTTAAAGGCAACTCTGCCACATCAAGGTTTAATAATGTTAATGCACTGTACATAGGTCTAACACTACATTTTAAATGAGCTCTTCTAAATTGTTGTAATAACGCTCTTCTGCTAGGAAGAGTAGCTGCGTATTCTAAAGATGACGATGACATTGTATTATCAACTATTATACAAGCAGAATCTCAAGACAAGCTAGTTATTTGGTTCAAATTCAAACAAACAGAATATTAATCTGTTTCGGTAGGGTCATCTGAATGATTATGTGACACAGATTTTACAATTCCTCACCTGAACTAATGCAGGTTGTCACAGCTCTCCATTTACATTTCCTTACATTTACAGCACCTGTATTTATAGGTTCTAGAACTCCTTTCTAAATTGTAGATATATCCTTCAGTTATTAACATTTTCCACATCTTTGAGACGTGGTAGTTTGGTACACTTCTCCACTCCAGTTGTTCCTGGCTGGTTATACCTCTCAACCTGTTAGAGAAAAAAATCTGGACAAAGCCTAAAATGATGGGGGCAAATAGGCACAGATTTTAACTATAGCTCTTACAAACTTAGAAAGTTGATAGAATAATAGGTTTTGCATTAGCATGAATTTTCTGCAAGATTTGGAGTCTTAAACTCAAATGTTTGTCATTATTTAATTACTTCAATCCTCAGCTATTTGCCAGAAAAGTACAGATTTTAGGAGGAACGCACCAAAAATATGAGGCAAAAATCTGGACATTCTGTGAAAATCTGTACAGTTGAGAAGCAGATACGCCATGTTCAACACAGGTAAAATGTATGAGCTATTTCACCTGTGTTGGCATAAGAGAGATTCTATAGGCTGTTGTTATTATTGGTTAAATGAGTTTTGGTGGTTTGTATTGTTAGTGGAGTGCATTTTTGCTTAACTGTGCTCGGCAAACTGCATATCGGTGTAATGTACTTCCAATAGAAAGTAGAACCATATATATATATATATATATATATATATATATATATATATATATATATATATATATATATATACATATATATGGGTCTACTTGAGTTGACCGAGATGCCAGTTCGCCGACATGCAGAAGACAGAGACCAAACGACTGAAAACGAAGGTGATCAACAAGGTGAAATCCCGACAGCCGAAAGACCGACATGGGGAACGTTTGAGCGCGACTCGGTAAGTGTGCGATAGTGAGGGATTTAGGGTTAGGGTGTGGGAAAGGTGAGTGTGCGGTAGTATCAGACTTAGGGTTCGGGTAAGGTAAGTGTGTGATAGTGATGGAGTGTAGTTTAGGGGCGGGTTAAGTGAGTTAGGGTTAGGGTGCGGGTAGGGTGAGTGTGCGATAGTGACGGGCTTTATGTTTTAGGGTGGGTTAAGTGAGTTAGGGTTAGGGTGCAGGTAGGGTCAGTGTGCGATAGTGACAGACTTTAGGTTTAGGGGTGGGGTAAGTGAGTTAGGGTTAGGGTTAGGGTGCGGGTGGGTTAAGTGAGTTAGGGTTAGGGTGCAGGTAGGGTAAGTGTGCGGTAGTGTCGGACCTTAGGGTTAGGGTTTGGGTTAAGGTTAGTGGATATGTAGTTGTGTGTAATGTGTAGTTTATGTTTTGTGTGTCGGTATTATGGTGTTCGGTTTTGTGAGTTGTCGGTATTGTGTGTTTTCGGTCGTTTGGTCCCGGTCTTCTGCGTGTCGGCGAAGTGGCGTCTCAGTCAACTAAAGTAGACCCATATATATATATATATATATATATATATATATATATATATATATATATATATATATATATATATATATATATATATATATATATATATATATATATATATATCTATATATACGGGTTACCTTCATTTGACTGACATTTCATTTGCTCTAAACTCATTTGATCGAAAGTTAATTTGATCGAAAACCAGTATTCAAGGCAAATAACAGGGATTTGTCCCCCTCCCCAAGGTCGTGCAACCCTGGCATTGGTATATATATTTACGGGGGTGGGGGTGCAGCCCCCCACATTGGGGGGTGCAGGGGGCAAAACCCCCCCACCTATTTCCATTCAAAATCTGTACTTTTTGTTATTTTCTTCTTTTGAAGGAAACTAGGTGGGGGGCTTCATCCCCCACACCCCCAATGTGGGGAGCTGCACCCCCCACCTCCCTAGCTATATATACCAACTCCAGGGTAACACGACATTGGGGAGTGGGACGAATCCCTATTATTTGCCTTGAATTGTACTGTATTACTGGTTGTCAGTCAAATGAAATTTCGATCAAATGGGTTTCAGTCAAATGGGCTGTCAATGAAATGAAGGTAACCCATATATGTATATATATATATATATATATATATATATATATATATATATATATATATATATATATATATATATATGGCTCTACGTAAATGGGTCAAACACTACTTATGTCGACATGCATAATATTGAATTAGATTGATTGACACTATGCATGTTGACATGTGACTACACATGTGCTGAGATCCCTTAAAAAAAAAGAAATGTGCACACACACCCCCACTCCCCCTGCTAATTATATATTCAAACTCTGAGATTGCACACTCCCCAGGGAAAAGGGTGTATTCTTCTTTCTCAGGATTGTTGTTCTTGCATGCCTGTTTAGTTGAGCAAATTGTGTCAATTAAACAGATGACAACTGAAGTATCATTCAATGAACTTACAGGGATTTTTATATATATATGTGTGTGTGTGTGTGTGTGTGTGTGTGTGTGTGTGTGTGTGTGTGTGTGTGTGTGTGTGTGTGTGTGTGTGAGAGTGTGTGTGTATAATTAGCAGGTGGTGTGAGTGATGCAGGGGTCTTGTCCCTTGCCCCTGCAAAAAAAAAATATTTTTATTTTTAAGATTGACTAGTTCTTATTGATCCTACTGCTCTTGATTATATGAGTATACGACTATGTGTCATATACTCCTATAGATAGATAGACAGGTTGGTAGGTAGGGATAGAAATATTTTAACTGTGTAGGCTATATAGAAGAAGAGTTTTCTACAATGGAAGAAAATAAAGAGACTCCCTTGGTGCAAGGGTGTATAATATTATTTTTTCTTATTGCTGTAATTGTAGTTGTCATAATACTGTGTTACTGTATTTGTGATCTTGTCTTATATCTGAAAGTTGCTTTGGCCACTTAGAAAGGTCCTCTATCAGATCTCAGAGCTGTGTTATTGTCTGTCCCTGCCTGCACTAACTCAGGTTGGGCCAAGTAGTGAAGTAGGTTAGGCTGCTGTCTGACCTCCACCTGGGTATCTCACAGACAATGCAATACAGACGTTTCTACCTATCTTAACCCCCTCATGGTGCTAACCAACCATGCATTTTAATGTCCTCCCCTGATTTTACTTATGAAGTATGCACACCCATACAGTCCAATTTGTTGTGTAATCCTTCTGATCACTGGTGTCCTCCCTTTGTTTGTGTGTCTCTAATTTTACTTTTCCCTCAACTTTCAGTGTATCAGCACCTCCCATGTCATTTTTTGTCTTTGTTATATGTTTGCGCATTTGACAATATTTCTGACTGTCACCCTTATCATACATTTACCTTCCCTTTCCTTATATCTATCTCCAGCTGTACCATGTAAAAATGGTCACCTGTCCCACAACAATGACTACCCCTCTCCCTCTTCCCACTCCCATTTACACTTTTCCTCTTTCTGTTATATATTTTTCTCTGTGTGGTGCTCATTTTTCCTACTGTCCTATATACACATATATACCCCTTCTCATGTAAAAAAAAACAGATTTAAACATTGCAGTGGCTCCTTTAAAGTGTCATGCTTCTTTTCCCATCTAGTAGCATCTTATCACAGGAGCATATGATAGGGCATGTGCATTGTCTGTGAAGATCTATTTTCTAGGCCACATTCCTAGTCATAACTGTGAGATTTCCTCCTATACCACGAGTCCTGTGTAAACTACACGTGGATTTACTAATTGACAGAAAACAGAGCTTCAGACTTGCACTTAGTAAACAGATAATTAAACTTAGACCATATTGCACTAGAAGCTGTACCTGTGGAAGGCACTCAATGATCATGCTAGGAATGTTTATGAATTCTAGGGATCAACATTTTTTTTTCCATAATGGACAACATATTTTGTTTTTCATTTATGTTTGTTGGGCTATCTCAGAAATGTTGTGCCATCAGCACGGCATTGTGGTTTTGGCACTGGCTACTCTCTGGATGTCATACATTCTTAGTAAGAGAAGAAATTTGCAGAAGGATATGAGTTAGCCAATGTCTGCTCATCAAAGTAATGGAAATGGGTGGGAGTCTGAAATCCTAAGATCTCTATCTGAAAAAAGTCCTGAAAGATCTGTGGTACTTAATTTCTAGACACTCTCTGGGGAGCATGACCCTGACAAAAAGTTCTGAAGCACACTCCCAACAAATGAGAGTATGCAGAAGTATACAAACTCATCAGGTCCAATGCATCTGGCATTGCATTATAGTTTCTATCCAGCAGGGAAACTTGTAAGAACAACCTACTAACCTCAGTGATGTTCTCTTCTGCTATAATTGCTTCCATATCTAGTTGCTTTAGGCACTGAAGTATGGGAGCAACAAATGGGCCAGTAGTAGGTAGGAGCTTGATTTCATGATCATTGAGTAGGGATGGGGGTAAAAAAAAAAAAAAAAAACAAACATAACTGACGTGGCTATAAACATTTATTTTCTTCTAGTTTTTGTTTTAAATATGTTACAGGTTGCATGACAAAATGGCTGCAAACAATCTGCAGTCATTATATAGTAATACATTTTGTCTGTATAATCATGGGTGAATTATATCCTTTTATATTTCCATTACTGTGAAAAATAAATCATTATTTTAGTTTTTTTTTTTTAAATTAGACAAGCAAACAGCATGTTTTCTTATCATTCTAATCAAAAACCTAAGACACAGATTAAGGGTAAATGCAGCATACGTTTGTCAAACTTGTAGCCAGTCAACAAACAAGTTTTGACAGTCAAAACGAATCTGGAGTACACAGATGTAACTCTTTAGCACCACAAGGATAATACTGACTCTACACAGAGGTGAAGGCTAAACCTCAGACACTGGAGATATAAAACTGACACATTAACCACTGGTGCCTGAATGACACAGTAATCTGTTTCCTAGCATTACATCATTGCAAGCTGCATTCAAATATAGACAAAAAGGTGCCTCTGAACTCCTTTAATGTCTTACACTGAAAACGTATCGGAACCATTGGCAAGTGTAATTACAGTATATAGACAGATGGTTAACAAACTAAAATTCACTAATGTCTGGAACTGTCTAAACAAATTAATCAAAGGTGGTTTTGATGAATGCAAATAAACCAAAACTTGTTCACCAATACTAAAAGAATTTTTTTTTTTTTTGCAGGGGACCTGAACCCCCCATGCAGGGCTCCCACCCCCTGGAATTATATATACACACTTACCAACTCTGAAATTGCATAACAGTGGAGAAAAAGGCAATCTCCACTTTCGGCAAAGGCGGTTTCAAAGAACTCTGTTTGGTGTCTTTGCATTCATTAAAATGTCCTTTGACAGACTGACATTCTGCCATCTGAAACTCTTCTTGGATGAATGTCAAATGGTAGTGCTATGGGATTTCAACTTTAATTATCAGGTTATCGGCAAAAATCTGTCATTGCTTAGCTTTAGATCCTCAAAATATTTGGTGTTTACAATTAGCATGCCTTCAGAACATTGCCAGCACCACAGAAGATGTATCAGTTGAGATATATTTATTCCAGGAGAATTTCAGACTTGTAATTATCAATTTATGAGACTAAAATGCACTTTTAATTGCTATAAGTGTACCATCATTTTTGGACAATACAGGTTCAGCAGAGACTGAACATTTAACTGGAATGCTTATGCACGTTTGCAAGCTTTATCCCCCATGAGAGAAGAAAATATAGGTTTCTAAGAAGCAGACTTTTAAAAATCTGCTTGTGTTCTTTCACTTGTAAACAGGTCAAATGCAGACATCTGAAATCAGGATCAATCTGTGTAATGTATTTTTACATTTCACTGTACTTGATAGTTACATTCCAAGAAAATTACCTTTTTAGAAGAAAGTACACGGATAAATATTGTGCATAATTGTATCTGGGTACCTTCCATTCTACGTACAATAAAAAGCAACTGCATAATTTCCCTCTGTTACTTCTTAATAAAGATAACTAAGCATATTGTAGATACCTAGCAAGTACAGATCATGAGGATATAAGTGTTTTTTTTTTTAGAAGCCATTTATAACCCTAAGCAACTCTATATTGCTCTCTAAAAAACTTTAAATATAAACAGGTATTTGTGCAGTTTTATAGTGTGTATATGTGACACTATACCAGGATTTCAGTGAGTGCCATGTTGATTGATCCACTTTTGGCTACAAATTGATTACAAAAGTCAAACTAATAACGGTAGCAGTAACTGCATCATACTTAAGATATACAGACTTTAATTATGTACTAGTGGTGCCATATTAGCAGTTTCATATTATCTGGTATAAATATATAAAATTAATTTGACAGTTTCTTTAGGAACTACACTCACTGTATCTACATGCAAGTAATTAGAAAGTATACATTAGGAGAGTTTGACTAGTCGTTTGTTTTCAGCACAAAGACCAATGTCAAAGAATCATGGGTAGAGTTGTATCGGGAATAGTGTTGTAAATATAACTGGTGGTACCAAGAAAGACTAACACACATTGCAAGGTGCGCATTTTAGCTGACAGATAGATATGTGACTACGACAGCAGATAATTAACAAAATGAGAACACAAGGTTAGAAAACGAACTACTTGAGAGCCACATGTTTGTAGAAAACGGCAGGATCAATTAGATTTTTCTACATGTGTTATCTATAATGTGTCTAGTGACTTTCTCACAGATACAGAGAATCAACTGAGTAATAGGAAACTACATAAGAATATTTTAGTTTCATAATTTCTTATGTGTTCTCGTAAGTAGACATAATTTATATTTAATTTGTTCTGCAACATTTTATAGTCAGTAAGTGGATTATAAACAGTAAAATGCATATATAGAATTTGTTTGGAATTCAGCTATTTACTCATCACTTGCATCTGATCATTTAGTTACTGTTTTATTTATTTATGTATTAATTGAAATAACTCAACTTAGTAACCAAAAAAAAAAAAAAAAAACATTGTCTTGGCTGACTTCAGCTTAAATATGCCTTGCTCCATCCATCATGACATCGATGAAATTCTTCTCAACTTCAAACTTAAACTTAACTACTGAAACAGTCCACATAATCTCACCTCATCACTGAAAACCATCATCATCATCATCAGCCCCCTTTTTCCCATTTTTTTCTACATGGGGTTGGGGTATTGTGTTAACTGTTGCCAGCTCTATCGATTCAGTGCCACACTTCTGCCTTCTTCAACACTCATGCCTGACTGTCGCAGATCTTCTTTCACACAATCCATCAACCTCTTTCTGGATGTCCTTGCTTCCTCTTACCTTCTTCCTGTCTGTCTCATATCTTCCTCACCAGATTGTCTTCAGCTTTTCTACACTTATGCCCAAACCACCATAATCTGTTCTCTTTGATCTTTCATGCAGTTGGAGCTACTTTGACGTCTGCTCTTATGTCCTCATTTCTTCGTCTTTCCCAGTGTGTATCCTACCACCATTATCTTCTAAATCCAGTAAACATTGCCTCCCCAGTCAAATCTCAGAAATTATTATCAACCCACCTTCTTTTTGTGACCATTGCACAACAAGATTCACAACACATGCAATACATAATCTCTCAGCAAATTTTTTCACCAGACTAATCCCATTCAGGCTTAAGAGAGACTCAAACATAAAAAATCTTTTAAAAAAAAGCATTTTCCAACACAGACTTGTCTTTCACTCTAAACCTAAACAACCATAACCTTGCTGCAGATCTCTCCAGAAAACATTCTTCCACAACATTTCACAATTCCACAAACTAAAAAGAAATGGTTGCTTAACTCCTGAACTGAGATTCCATTTAAAATGTAGAGGACACATGGCAAGAATGGAAAAACACCCTTCCCCTACCAATAGATAACAGTATATCAAATTTAAAAAACCCAGGAAGCAAGCAATACAATAACAGAAAAGTCAGCATATAAAAACATTTCAAAACTCTTTAGCTAAATCACCAAAATGGTTCAGAAAGAAGTGAATCAGCTAGAGAAAGATATATTCAAAACAGCTCACCAACAGCAACTCCAACATTCTCTCCCTCTGACTTTCTGTCTGACTTTTCAATGTAGGCTCAATCTCACACACTCACACAAACCCTCTACCACCCCCACAATCACTTCTTTTTACTCCTTAATTTTTCTTTAAAGAAGAGACTTAGAACCCCTCCTGCAACAAATAAAAACTGACAGCTCACCAAGTGGAGATGGACTCAATAATCCTGTGTGGAGACTTCCTCATAACACAATCCTTTTGGAACCACATCTTCAGCCTTAGCCTTGCACAAACTGTCATGAGAAATATATACTAGGCATTATTAGTCCAATCCCAAAGCAATCTAACCTCACCAAATATTCACAATACAAGCCAATCATTATCTTCCCATTCTAGGCAAAATGCTTTAAAAAATGATCTATGTTCAGCTCACTTAGTAGCTCACTATCTTAACTTCTTCTTTCATAAACAAAAGGGGTTCTGGTCTGGCCAGAATATGGTCACAGCAGCTGTATGGACCTTAACTGATGAATTGCTACTAGCTACTGACAGCGGCCTGCTCACTGACACCATCTTTATTGACTTTTCAAAAGTCTTTGACTTCAATGACCATAAGATTCAGCTCTATAACATACTTCAAATAGGCAGAAATCAGCATTCCCTACTTTGGTTCCACTAACCTCCACTTGTCTGTCAAAATTCATGCTGCAATTTTTCGCAGTCATTCTTCAAAAAGGAATTTCACAACATTCCATCCTTGGTCCTCTACTATTCTCTGTCTTAATAAATTATCTTCATTTAGACCTACATCTCCCCTACTACTTTTTGCAGATAGCATGGTATTATTTCATACAAAAAAAAAAACTCATAACCCAACTACCAGAAAAACATGCAAACGGATTTCCCAGCCTTACTTCACTGGATCTCCAAAAAAGTCTCCTTCTCAACTCTAACAAAACCAACACTATGATTTTTGTCACCAGACAGAAAATAAAAAAAAAAGACTCTAAACTCCTTACAAACTGATGACTACAATAACACCTCTACTGAAAAAAAATATTTCCTTTAAATACATAGGCAGTTGTATTGAACAGTCCCTAAACTTCTTCCTCCACCTCAACTACACAGGGTGAAATATCAGCTCGCTCTGTTATTTGGTCCTATACCATCTCCCCTTTTCATATTAAAACCTCCATAGCAGCCATAGACAAAGTTACTCTACTCTCCCATCTTGAATATGGCCTTCCCCAACTGTCTCAGCCTCAAAAACAAACTCCACACTTACTCAAACAATAACAAATAAACTAAGCAGATTGCTTGCCCAGTCCCCTAAAATGAATACCAGAGTAAAACACTAAAAAAGCAAAATAGATCACTGTTCAAAAAAGGGTTGCCCATCTTCTAGGATCAGAAGTATTCAAACTCCAAATCAACCAGACACTCTCACCCTTACCAGCTAAGTTAGTTAGACACCGATCCTCTTACAGACTCAGAAACCATAACCATTCTGGCTCCACAGTGTAACCCCAAAACCTAAACTGATTAGGGCCCAAACTCTGAGAAAGTATTCTTCCACCTAAATGTTCTCCTCCTCTCATCAGCCAAACGTTTTTGCTTGTCTTCCAACTATATCATCTAAACAGAGCTACATCAGTCTCTCCTTCTCCTACTCATAACACTTTCACAGTACCTTGTACAATATGTTCTACTGCAACAATCTGCACTTCTCACTCACACGTTACCTAATCCTGCACTGTCGCCTTCACCAGTCAGGCACCTTTGTCTTCCTCACATTATTTCCCTATACTAATATGTGACATCCCTTCCCCATTGTACATATTGTACACAATTCATTTCTGTTAGTGGTCTGTGTGTCCTTGCATAACCTTTGCTATCTTTAACAATTTGTGCTCTATCCCTTCACTATTTCACTCTGTTCTCCTTCCCTCTTTACTCTTATTATATCTTCCTATTGTCCCTTACTCTGTGTATTGTGTTACTACTGTTATTAATTCATTGCTATCTTCACAAAACACTTTGTATTCATAACACTTTTTATTATTATTATTATTATTATTATTATTATTATTTTACATTTGTTGACCGGGTTAGTGTAGCTGGATATATGTCCATTTTCAGTAGAGGCCCGGGGAGAAAAGCACCAAGCATGAACAGTGACAAAGTTAACAATATAAAATACATGATAAAGCAAATACAGAGGCAACATTGTTCAAAGAAAATTTAAAAATTATAAACTATAAAAACTTTAGTAAGAAATTATACTAAACAATATACTACACACACGAGAAGGTATGAGCAAGACTCAGTTAAGAGAAAAAGAAGTTATATTTTATCCTCATATTATGAAGAAAAGGGTAATAGATAGATTTGGAGGCATAGGTTAGAGGAGTAGAAAAGGAAGGGGAAAAATATCAGTCTGGATTAGCACATAATTTTTCAGATGTCCTTTAAGATGTTTTTTAAATAGAGAAGTCGAAGCAAGGGTTGATAATTCAGAAGGAAGCAGATTCCAGTTTTTACCTGCAGTGTTTGAGAAAAGTGAATCACCGGCTTTGTTGTTGGATTTAATAGAGGAAACTAGAAGCTTATTAGCAGAGTGTAGTGTAGCTAGATTTTTATATAGTGTAATTAGATTAGCGAGGATAGGAGTGTTGTTAGGGTGGTATAGGATCTTTTGAGTAATAAGTAGTTGTTGACAGAGTATGTGGTTTTGCAATTCTATCCATTCAAGTTGTTTGAGGTTGAGGCAGCGGTGAGTTTTAAAGGGGGAGCATGTAATGAATCTAGCTATGCTATTATAACAGGTGGAGAGTTTAGAAAGGTTGTTTTTGGATAGGTTAGTATATATAACAGAGGCATAGAAAAGGGTAGAAATTAGGTGGGTCCGGGCAATAGTTTTCCTTGCAGAAGGGGTAAGGAAGGGTTTAATTCTATAGAGGGTACCAAGTTTTTTATTAACAGACTTTATGGTGCAGTTGATGTGGTCATCAAAGCTGAGACGATTATCAATTGTTACACCTAGTAGGCGGGTTGTAGTGTCTGGGGTTAAGTTGGTACCATTGTTAGAGGTTACAGAGAAGAATGGAATTGGTGATTTATGGGTTGGAGTAAAAAGCAGTAGTTTTGTTTTTTTGGGATTCAGTAGGCAGTGTTGCAAAAACCAGTTTTCAACTTCTTGTTAACTTGCTTGTCTACTGTCATATTTATCTGGGTTGAGAGAGAAATGAGTCCATTAGTATCAGTGCTCTAAACTGGTTATCAAATTGAGTAAACATGATCTTTTCCTTAGCATAACGTTTCCTTCCAGTTACTTAAAAAAGTCTAACATCCTTCATTACAATGGGCTAACCTATAATTTCCACTTAGACAACATGCAGTTATAATTATGCAGACACATCACCTCTAGGTGAGGATTGTCTTGCTTTATTGTGACTAATGTATCTACTGTAAGAGTACATCTCCTTACATTTTTATTACTTAATAATTGCATTTGCATTACACTCTAGGTATCTTTCACTACAGGTATTTCTGACATTCTTTGTTTTCCCCAACTTAGACTGAAACTGGCCACCTTTTTTCAATGCTCTAGCATGAAAAAGAAGTTTTAAATACCAATAACTAAAGATAAAGAGTATGTCCTGTTGTAAGAGAACTTGCTGCTAATTATGCATGTCTGGTTGAGCTAGATCACTCTGCTATAAGCTACCATGAGTGCTTAGGTTTTATTGTCTTATTTTTCTAAAAGTGGAACAGTAAAGCAATAACCGATGATGTGGTGTGGTATATTGAAGATTTACCCAGAGTTGGTGTGGTTTAATCACGAGGGCGAAGCAAGTCGGTTATTGCTACTATACAATGACATTATTTAAGAAAAAAAATACTTACTTTTCTTAAATA
Organism: Protopterus annectens; assembly: GCF_019279795.1. Classification (NCBI taxonomy): domain Eukaryota; kingdom Metazoa; phylum Chordata; order Ceratodontiformes; family Protopteridae; genus Protopterus; species Protopterus annectens. Next base: position 49,818,286 of record NC_056727.1, on the reverse strand, counting down.
ATGTCTTTGTATAACGGCAGATTACTGTTCTTCCACCGGTTGTGGTATTATGCTTCTTTGTTGTGATGTACTGCGCATGTGTATGGGACATGCATTCCCACGCATACCCAGTACATCAATGCTTTGAAACAGAAGCAACGGAGAAAAAAAGTTTCCGTTGCTCCTTTTTCTCTCTTCTTTTTTTTAATTGTAAAAAACAAAAAAGGTTTTGGGGCACTTTATACCAACAGAAAAAAGTCCGGGCAACTGGACCTTTTTCCGTTGGTATATTGTGGGATTTACAACGGGCACGCTGGTTGGGCTGGGCCAATCAGCGTGCACATTTTCGAATAGTAATAGGGAGTCATTGTATAATATTTAATAATCTTGAATATGATGCTTTAGCCCTAGCTGGTGGCAATAAGCTGCCATGGGCCTAGATAAAGGAGGCTGTAGCACTGACGGTATTAGTAGCCTCTCTTACAAATTACTGTGTGTGTGTGTATGTTTATATAGTCATGCATGTGTGTGATTATAATATTTTATTGAAACTATATCTGTTGTGACTATGCTAGCACTCCTGGCATTGTAAAGTACTCATCTCACAGTAAGGCTGCGGGAGTCATAGGGAGTTAGGTCATGTAATAATGGTCTGTTGTTGTTTAGTATAGCACCTATTTGGTTATGGATGCTGATAATACATAACTAAGGGAAGCAGCACATATTTTAATCATGCTTCTAAGGACAAACTTTTCTTTATTAGCTGTAAGGATTTATACTTGCATTGAGTCATATTTGAGCTTGTTTGGTACTGCTGCCTACCAGTATACATATATTTTAGTTTGTTTGCTATATTAGGTTTCCAAGATTTATACAGGCTGCAGAATGGATCAAAGAGCTGTAGACTCTATCCCTCAGCGATATTGGTGGCTATGGGGCACATGTAAAACATTGTTTCCATTCTATCACATACATTGGCTTACAGGAGTTGGGATATTGTAACTGGAATAATTTATCCTGCAAAACAGTTTTATCTACAAAAGTGTGTGCCCTTCCAGCCACAATATATATATATATATATATATATATATATATATATATATATATATATATATATATATATATATATATATATATTACACAGCAGATGTTTCATTTTTGATCACAGTATCTAGCAAACAGGTAAAGATGAGTTCTAATGAATATGTCAACATGCCAATGGCACTGCTGGTTAAAGCATTTGATGTTGGTCTGAACAAGGAGGAGATTTTGAGGTATCTTTAGCCAGAGTGTGAAAGGCATAAGGGAAAATGTAAGTGGCAGTGTTTGATTATATCCAAACCAATGTGTTAATATGAAAGATTTCCAGTGATGGTGTATCTTATGTCCTCTGGATTATATGCAGCCAGACATGGAGGAAAACACATGTGGATAACAATAGAGGGGAGACATAGCCAGTGCCTCACTTTCAAATGAGGCTGATGATATGGTTATTGCAGGAAGACATGTAATAGTGCCAAGCTTAAATCTAAGCTACAGTTAACAATGGGAGCTAGGCTTCCTTTGGAAGGGTTTCCTTCAAAGGAAATCTATGTTGATAGCAGTAAGCCTGACTCTGGCCTCAGATACCAAAGATACCAGACTTCCTTTTGTCAGTGAATTGGGGAGTTAAAGAAAGAAAGAGTTGCAAAGGCTTAGCTTTCAGACCCTATCTTAGAGAACATAAGGGCATTAGTCAAGGTGTCCTTCCTGATTCTCAAGGGCAGGAAGTCTGTACACTGGCACAAGGGACTATTTAAAAGTGGGATCCTGGAGCATGGCTCTAGAAAAATTTTATAAAACTGGTAGTAGTACAGAGGCCACGTCAATTGATACTTCTGGCCATAGCATGTGTTATTTATTTTCCAGTCCATGTAGGCATCAACAATAGAAAAGGAAAATTATGTATAACTTTTTGGCCAGGAATTGTAAAGGGCATGGGAGGGTTTGCAAATTGATGGCCAGGGAGAAATTAAAGCTAAGGTTGCATTTCAAACATTTCAGGTTTAGCCAAGGAAATTATGAGCTCATTAGTATGCCTAACACCATAGGTAAGAAATCTATATTGGTGGCGGTAGACTATATTAAAAATACCTCAAAGCAGTGGTTCTGTTGTTTATTGAGGAAGAGAGGGTTTTAGGAATTTTTGGAAGGTTAGGATTTCCAAGGGTAATACTTATAGAGGTGACAGTTTCATGTCAGACCTGCTGGTCTATTTGTGGATCTATTCTGGTGTAAGCACTTATAGAATACCCCCACCCTTCATATAGAAATGGCCAGGTGAAGAGGTTTAACTCTATGCTTAGGAGCATGTTGAGATTATCTGTGATTAATTTATGAGCAAGTGGGACATAATTTACTACATCTTCTCTTTACATGTACAGAATTATCCAAATTACACATTTTTCTCTTTGAGTTGCTTTATTGTGATAATATGAGGACCCCCTCCTGAAGATTTAACCTCTGACATGTGTAATGGTAAATATTTTTCTCACTTATGTGGTTGGAATGGAAGCTTGTAGCACAAGTGACATAGCAGCAAAACATCTATTATAACCAGGCAGCCAAATTTTAAGAGTGTACGTTTGGGTAGATAGCGATGATACACAGTATGCCACATGGTTCGTGGTGGGGTTATTTCCTTATTATTAGAATAGTAAATGGTGTTAGTTCAATGTTCAGTGTTAGTAATCCAAACTCAAACCCTCAGTTGAGACAATGTTAGAGTTTGCCTACTGTTAATGGATATGTAAAAGCCTTACATACAAAATAATTATTTAATTCTCTTTTAAATGTTTAAGAGAATTGACTGCTCTTATTTGTATTAGTAGACCATTGCATAGAGATTCAGCTAATTCTCTTAGCAGTTCCAAAATTTGGATAATTGGCATAAAGGCAGGCAGGGTTTAACCCAAACTCAATTCTTAATGTGGCTGCCGATGAAATGTTTCTTAGGCTTTTATGGATTAAAACCAAATCACCTTTTATTAGACTATAATTACTGGAGTATAGAGACAACTCTATTAATTTAGATTCATATCTCAGGCATTTAACCTTGCTGATCTGTCTCGTAAAATATTTCTGATTTTTTTTTTTTCAGAAGTGATGTTGATTTTGTAGTAGATTTTTTAGGCAGACAACTGAAACACAAACTGTACCCTGTTAAAATGATGAAGGCCTACTATGATAGAGACACTGGTGGTACTCAGTATCTATAGTGGTTTATGGGAAGAATCAAAAGGGATATTGTGGTAGACCTACTCAGTGAAGGCCAGTAGGTCAACACAGTGGGTGAGACAGTAATGTTAAAGAGTATATACAGTATCATACCCAAGTTTAGGAATTTTGAGCAATAATATAGGGCACAAATTCAGTGCTAATCCAAAGAGCATCCAGTTGGCCAACATGGACATCGAGGCCCAATAGATTATCAAAGTAGCATTGATGGAAATATATTGTATGGGTCAGAGTGGATGATGACCCTATTGCAAATGATGCAAATTTAGGTGGTCATTTAATAAAAGGAATTGTGTAGAGTACAAAGGGGATGCACTGTCAACTCAAGCTGTATTTTTTGAGGGAAATCTTAACTCAGGGCTTTCTACAAGAGTACAGTTATCAGGAAAGGCAAGTTCCTGTACATCCTGTAAGATTATACTTGTCTTTTTTGGAGATGACCCCATACTCGTGAAATGAGTACACTCATTAGTGTTTTCAGTTTCTAGTTTCTAAAGTTCTGATATCTAAAAAAGGCAGGAAGGTAACATATACCAGCTGCCAAGATTTGCAAAGTTTAAATTCTGAAATGGTCAGCATATGACTAGATTATTAAGAAAAGTTTACAAAAAGTTATAAAAAATGTGAGCTATTTTCAATGTTTATTACTGCTAAGGGTAATGTATGTAATCAATGAGTGTTAGCAAAAAAAGACATTAAAACCTGCTAGGCAATAAGAAGACATTCTGATGTTTAAATGTTTTTTGGGTAAAACAGTTAAGATTACTAGCTATATATTCATGACTGCATTAATTTATTATAAGCTACAAAAACTACAGGTGAAAAAAGTATGCCACCTTATATAAAACATTAAGTTATATAATACTTCTACTATTTCCATCTAAAACATATGGTTTTATAAATTGATATGGTTTTGAAATACAGTTAAAAAATTATTTGCATTCTTTGCATAATTTTGCAATCTCTCAAAACAGCAGTATGACAACCCCCTCTTTTTATGTATCACTGGAGAACTCTCAAATAGGTGAATAATTTTCTCTTTCGTAATTAGCCTCCTGCTCCTCTGGATTGAATGAGTTAAAGAACCTATTTGAGATGCAGGAAAGCTATAACCTCTTCTTCCAATTGAAAGAGAAGGACCGCAGTTTATTATTTATGTATTTATTTTTTTATTCTTGCATCATTTGGCAGAGCAGCTACCCATGCTATCCAGTTAGGGGGGGTGTGGGGGGATATACTTAATGCATTTCAAACATACACATGGATACTTATTACTGAAATGACTAACTCTTTGCAGAAAACCATATTTATCTAAACTACACCCCCCCCCCAAACTATATATACTAACTCCAGGATCACACTACAGTGGGGAAAAGGGCATAATGCTTTTAATTTCATGTGTCAGTGTTATGAGTTTCGATCAAATGGGTTTTAGGTGTTTTGAACTTTAGGTGTTTTGGTCTCGGTCAAATGAGTGTCGATCAAATGAACTGTCGATCATATGAAGTAGACCCATCTATGCATACATATATATATATAAATGTATATATCTATCTATATATCTATCATTTATTTATATATATGGGTCTACTTCATGACATTGAAATTTCATAATGCTGAATTTCATAACATTGAGACCATAACATCGAAAATTCAAAACACCAAAAACCCAAAACACTGAAAACTCGGAACACTGAAAGTTTGCTTCTTAATATTGAAAAGTACATTGCACAAGTAAATAAGATCCCCTCCACCTAAAACAACACATAACTAACAAACACACTTTCTACTACATTTCTAGAGGGGGGCAAGCCCCCGTGCACCTTCCATACCCCCCCATAAATTAAATATACCAACTCCAAGATAGCACTACAGTTGAAAAAAGTTAATTCTCTAACCTCGATGTAGTGAGGTTAGGAAATTAACTTTTTTCCACTGTAGTGCGATCTTGGAGTTGGTATATTTAGTTTACGGGGGGGTGTAGGGGCAGAGCCCCACACATGGTGGGTGCAGGGGGGCTTGCTCCCCCTGCAGAAACATAGTAAAAAGTGTGTTTGTCAGTTAGGTGGTGTTGTACATAGAGGGGATGTTATTTACATGTGCTTTGTAGTTTTCAATGTTGAAGCACACTTTCAATGTTCTGAGATTTCAGTGTTTTAGGTTTTCAGTGTTTTAGGATTTAGATGTTTTGGTCTCAATGTTATGAAATTCAATGTTATGAAATTTCAATGTTGTGAAGTAGACCCATATATATATATATATATATATATATATATATATATATATATATATATATATATATATATGTATATAGATCCACTTTGAATTATTGAATGTTCAGAACATCGACGTTCTGATCATCGAGACCAGAACATCAATGTTCAGAACATCGAAGGTTCAAAATGAACCACACAAACACCAAAAAACTTACAAAAACTATGTTATGCAAGGTGGCTTCGCCCCCCTGTGCCCCCCACACACCCACACTTTAATATTCCAACTCCGAGATCGCACTACAGTGGGGTAAGGGAAATCTCCCATTTACTGCTATATGCAGTAGCGCTAAACGGGAGATTTCCTGTACCCCACCTGCAATGCCAACACTCAGATGGCACACACACACACACAACATGCAGGGCACCTTGCTGCCCTGCATATACCCAAAATTCTACAATTTCACTTACCTGGCAGTTCCACTTTAAACCTTCGATGTTCTGAACATTGATGTTCTGGTCTCGATGATCAGAACGTTGATGTTCAGAACATTCAATGATTCAAAGTGGAACTATATATATATATATATATACATATATACATATATATATATATATATATATATATATATATATATATATATATATATATATATATATATGTGTGTGTGTGTGTATGTAAAACCAGCCAGGACACAGGCAAAATGCTGGATGGGTTTCTTTGCATTGCACTGTATCCTTGCAGCTGACTATCCGCTGCTAATAGTGACTCTGTTCATTAACTGGGTCTACCAGGCTTTGCTGTACACCTGCCAGAGTTAATATGAACCATACTCAGGGCTGGAGAGGTAATCAACTCATCTGAATGCAGTGCCGTATCAATACCAGCATTTTTTACTGTAGGCCTTAGTGCTTCATTACCCCTCCCACACACTCAATAAATGTCCAAAGGGTACATGTGCAAATGAGGTATGTGGTCTTTCATCTTTTCTCAGCTGTAACTCAGTCAAAGGCCTCCATCTTTTCCCAATTAGGACACAACCTTCTTATACTCCCAGATATGCTCAGAATTAGTCCAAAATGATACAAAAATCACTGAACCCACAGACATTGCCAACATACTGGCAGACAGGTTCAGTGCAAACTTCACCCCTCTCCCCTAAAGGAGAGATAACTATCCCAGCCGAGTGTAGCCTCCCGGACATCTCAAATGCGCAGGTGAAAGCTGCTCTCTCTAAAGCTAAAAACACAGCATCAATGGGACCGGATGGTGTCCCCGGCTGTGTGCTACACGAGCTAAATGAGGAATTAACCCCGCACATAAGGCAGCTGTTTAATCTCAGCCTTACCACAGGATACGTGCCCAAGGAGTGGCGTCACGGCAACTGTGGTCCCACTCCACAAAGGCGGTGCCTCTACGGACCCTGGTAATTACGCCCCATAAGCTTAACAAGTCTAGTCTGCAAAGCTATGGAGAGGATCATAATGGAGCTCATAAACAAAGATATAGGGGACTTGCAGACATTGGACCCAACCCAGTTTGGCTTTGTCAAGGGAAGATCATGCCTTTTGAACTTGGTCGTCTTCTTCGAAACAGTCACCAAGGCCATTGATGAGGAAAGGCAGTCCATACAGCCTACCTTGACCTTGCAAAGGCTTTCGACACAATACCCCACTCGGGTATTGTAGAAAAACTTACCAGCTTAAATGTAAACCCATATGTCACAAGATGGGTTGCAAACTGGCTTAAGGACAGAACCCACAGGGTTAGAGTTGCTGGCGCTGTGTCAGACTCCAAGCCAGTTACAAGTGCTGTCCCACAGGGCTCGGTCCTTGGCCCCTATTGTTTGCCACCTACTCCTCAGAAGTAGAGGCCAGGATGGGAGGACGTTGGCTGCCAAGGTTTGCAGACGACTGCAAACTGGGCCATAGTGGAAAGTGCATCGGACACGGATATCCTTCAGAAGGGACTCACGGAAACAGATAGCTGGTGCCAGAGCCATGGCCTGAAGTTAAACGCCAAAAATGTATAGTCATACCCTTCGGGAAAAACAAGGTAACCCCAAGCTACCATATAGGTGGCAATCCACTAAGCACAGAAGAGGTTATCAGGGACCTGGGGACCCAGGTTGACAGTGGCCTTTCTTTGACACTCACATTGCTAAAGTGGTTAGAAAGACCTTCTACATTGCCCACCTGATCATGAAGGGATTCACATCCAGATCTAGTGAGGTCATTGTTCCCCTGTACTCTTCACTTATCAGACCAATGATCGAGTACAATGCCCCATTCGGGATGTATCTCACCAGACATCTGCAGCAATTGGAGAGACCCCAAAAGTTCCTCACCAAAAGGATAAAGGGACTCCAAAATCTGTCATATGCTGCCAGATTGAATAAACTCCAGCTCTATTCAGTCGCATACCGTCTGCTCAGAGGTGACATGTGCCTGACATACAAGGCCATGTCCAACCCGGAATTAATGGACATGCTCCACCTCAAAAATCCAAATCCACCAAAACCACTAGAGCAAGCGACTTAAACCTTAGCACGGATATAAATAGGACATGCTGGAGGGATAGATTTATCACTCAGAGACTCCCTATGCTGTGGAATAAAATCCCGGTCCATGTGAGGCAGAGCACCTCGCTGACTCTGTTCAAGAGAAATCTAGACCTGTGGATGGGAGATCGTAGGTTTACCCCGGGAATCATCTCTGTGTTACTGCTGGACAGAGGCACAACAAACTAATGGGCACAGTATTTTTTCATATAAGGGGTGGCGTAAGCCACAAAAATTTGGGCTAGGCTTATAAATGCCTTAGGGCAGATAGCCTAGTATAAACCTATGAACCTATGAACCTATACATCTACAGCCTCCATCAGAGATGTAACATGAAGAGCCTTGGTATGTGTGCACCCCCCCCCCCCCAAGGATAGCCACACCAATCCTCTCCTTCCTGTACCACAGACACCTGAGCCACTTATCTAACCTAAGTTTCCTGGGCCAAAATCAGAGCTTTAACAATCTACACCATGGTGCAGCCATAGGCAGGACAGTTTGCAGTCCTGTCAGGGTGGTAGTCATCCAGGCAGGATCGAGACACAAATAGATGAAAGTTTAATGAGCATACTAGGCCTGCAGTACAATGGCACAAACTGTGCTGTTGGAATTGACAAATGGGAGAGCACACACAGCTCTCATACCCACAGCAGCACACAGAGCTGTGTCCACCAGAGGGCTGCTAGTAGCAGTGAAGTGGTAGGTGCTAGCTTCTATCTATGGACTTGTATGCACACTGGTCTGCATGTATACCCACAGGTACACCTCAGCACAACATCACCTGGAAATGTTCACCGTGCAGGAGGATGAGATGCTGCTGCAGGGCCAGTGTTCAAATGGCAGGACATTCAAGGACAAGGCTAAGGAGAACAAAGACAGCCTGGACCAAGGCAGACAGCAAATGGTGTGGAATATGTATGCGGTACAGGGTCAGATTTGGAAGTTGGTGAGGGCATGCCATAACATCACTGGCATTATCCCCATGCTGTGACCAAGACCTAAACTATAGCTAGGAACAGGCTGACCACTGAAGGCACACCCTCAATACAGTTCCATCTCACAGGCACTGAGGAGATCCTACTAGTTCTCAAAGGTAACACTAAAAGAACACTAATACATAGTAGTGGAATAGGTGAGGGGGCAGGTTTGTCAGAATTGACCAAGTGTCTGTTTAGGATGCCACAGACAAATAGTAGTACAAGCCACTCCTATAGAATTCAGCCTTATACATCTGCCTGGTTTACTCACACATGGCAATCTGCATTTATGTCACACAGGAAAATCAGAGCTACAGCTAAGACTACCTGGTTTGATTGCCCAAAATACTGTGGGTCTATATTAAATCATTGAACGTTTAGAAAAGCGAACAATGATTTATTGACCCCATGTAAGCGAAAGCTTACAAACTCGAACGCTTAGAACAGCGTTTTTTTTCCAAGGGAAAAAAATCGCTGTTCCAAAAAAAAAACAAACAAAAAAAAAAACCACTTAAAACATTACATATGCTATGCCCCCCACATCCTCCCTTACTTAAATATACCAACTCCAATATCGCACTACAGTGACGAAAATGGCAACGTAACAGACGCGGCCAAGTGATTTCTTTCCCAGGGAAAGAATTTGCTTATATGCCACTTCATCATTTTGCCTTTTCGTCTTTTCAAGTTATACCAAGACGCATTCGAAAGAATGCATTTTCTGTAATCTAATAGGAACCCAATACTGTAGGGGTGTTCTAGGTGAGTAGTGGCACATACCATTTCAGTAGGGCATTGCCTAGCACATCTGTACAGTTTACTCAGGCATATCATTCTATAGGGATATTGGGCCTGTACTGAAGAAAACCTGGACCACAATGCATGTTTATGCTCATAGGCTACATATACTGTTGTACTGAAACAGGCTATTTGATGCACAATGGCGGGATTCACACATGTCCTGACTTTTCCACTGGTATGTAGTCTGTATGCATTAACATGTTCCACATGTTCAACTGAGAGAGGACCTGGCATAAAAAGTTAGCATGCCTGTTGTCAACATGTCACTAGAGGCTGACACTGATAGCAAAATACATTTGACACTGACTGAAGATATAGTGGCACTGCCAGCAAGACTAACAATGGGGCGGGGGTATTGTGCTATCCCAAAGATGAAGGCAGTACAAAAACCCAGGATGAGCATCCAGCATTACCTGCGTATACTGTAGGGCAACTGTCAGTGTCAGCCCCACAGTAGATACATAGTCAAAAAGAATGCAGACAGCATCAGAAGGCAGCACTGTCTCTGTAAACTGCGTCTATATGTCATTGGAAAGAAGAGTGTTAGTGTTCTTTGGCACCAAGAAGGCCAAATGTTCTTTGATATGTTTGTAACCCTTGGCAACAATCAGTGAATGCACATGATTTTGATCCAGGCACAGACTTATGCTGATCAGTCAATATCCAAGCTGCTCAGTGTACTACTTTGCTTACATAAAGACCTTCAACCATTGCAGACAATGTGAGGGGTAATATGGGTAATAGCAGTCTCCAGTTCCACCATTAATGCTTCTCTGTGGCTGCTGGAAACAAGCCACCATAGCTGACAGTGGGGATAGTGATACCATGCAGGTGGAGACAACTACTTAGCATAGATGGCACCCGCCATTCATGAGACATGAATATTATCCATGGCTGACTCCACCAGTCACAGGGACACTCATATGGTTAATACCAGTGCTCATTTGGCTCCACTGTAGTACAGTCCACCAGGTGTACTGTTAATGATCTTACAATTAAACACCAAATCCCTTCCCTGTGGGTATTCAATGATTAATATGATCCCATATCTGAACATTGCATAATGGCTGCAATCTATCTACCAGAGCCAAACAGCAAAGGCCATGGCAACATTCCTGCAGATGGAATCAGGGTGCTACACTCTCCTCTGTACTGGATGTCTCCAGACATGAACCAACAGTCTCACATGTTCCACATAGACACGATTTCACCCCTTGGTGCTCCATGCCATAACCTGAGGACATAATCCCTGGTACCTCAAAATCCCCTTATCCTGTGCCTGTTTACCATAGGCATACTCATGAACTTTCCATCTCTGCTAGCATTGCTGCTCCATGCTACTGTGCAAATGATGACAATTGTGCACAGCCCACCACCTGGCTAATTTGAGGTGATAATGTCTGATGCAGTGTGTCACCAGTCAATGCACTGTAATGCAGTGCTTGGATGTGACAATGCATGAATCATTTCCCCTCTCTGTTTTCATGGCCCATAGTTGTGAACAACATGACACCTCTTCACCAGTGCCAAGGCACATTTACTCACCTTTTCCACACATGATAGTGAGAGGCAACCACATTCTCTGATACCTTCTGATCTAGTCCCATTTCTACTGCTGGTACCGGTATGTCAGCTAGTATTATGGTTTCCCATTACTATAACAGTTTCCATACCATTATGCTCTACAGAGTGGTATACACCACAAATATTTTGTTGCAAGTCTGTGCATACTGCAGTGCCCCATATGATGTATTCAGGTATCAGCGGTGGGACTTAAGCACTCCAAACACTTGTTCAAATATGTTCTCTATCTGTGGCAGTGCAGTGCAGTATTGTTTGCCACATCTGCCACTGAGGACAATGGATGGAGATCATCACATGTAGCTCTGAGGCTTAAATAGCATCACCTGCAACACACAGTAGGAAACACTATTATGAGAGGTCCTCCACCTATGCTCATGGGTCTGGAACTTAATGGCTTCTCAACCTGGCAGTATATGCACCTACCATATATATGACAATGTGTGACATCACTGTGCATGAAACTACAAGTTGCACATGCGTCAGATCTGAGAATTACACAACTGCCTGTATGGTAGACAGACACATTCTATATAATACTCTGTGCACTGCACAATACCTACAAGTGGATGCAGAGGAATGCATTTTAATTGATATACTGGATCACATATGGAGCAGGTCAGGCCTTGGCAGCAATGTGGGTGAAGTCAGAGGCCCTCAGGATATCAGGAAAATGGTCTTCTTAATAGAACGCCCACATAACAATGGTGCTCTCTTTTGCTGTCTGTAGAAAACAAATATGCTATTCCATATGCCGTAGCATCATATCCAGGAAATGGTATATGATTCAAAGGCTGAGGACTATAAAACACTTTGCATTTCTGAATTGAGGTGTTGAATGATCACAATAACAAGGTTGGCTAATGCTACAATTCCATCCTATCTACAAGGAAAAGCATGAGTTAGTCATCTCACCTGATCCCATATGAAAATACACACGTCTGCTAGTCCCTGTCCCCACAGTATCCATCTTCTCTGTCTTGGTCACAGAGGTGAGTGAATATCAGCTGCTGACATATCCTTCTGTAACACAGAGTACGGCTGCTTGCAACATCAGAAACACTGGTTTCCAAAGTGGCCACTAATGCATGTTGACCTACTACAACAGACCCTACTTCTAGGACCTTAATGTGAGTGTTACAACTATGCACTTAGAAATGAAGGTGCACACATAGGCTGATCCCCACAATTACAAACTTTACATTATCTATGAATCATGCAGGCGTGTTTGATTTCGCCATTTGCATACACAGTTGCATACATTACCATGACACTCATTTGCATGTCATTATGGAGTCATTCACATGTAATGAATACCACACTGTTTTTCCCACAAGCATAGTCACTTTACCTGTCAGTGAATTGCTCCCTCACTGCACACCACAACTAGCCTCACTCTTTTAGCTAAAGCAACATACTATTTATTGCTTAATGTCCCCATTTTAGACACTATATGAAATAAATTATAAGCTTTTACATGCCTTCAGCAAAATTTTTGCTGATAATATTTTGTCTATACATAAAAATTATGCTTGTATTGTGTTAAGTTTTATGCTACCCAGTGATCGATGTGGTGATATCAATAAAATGCAAGAACACAAAGCATATCATTGGTAGCTACTTTTATATAGTGGGGGCTTCATAGACATTGATGAGCATTTGAATATTGTCTATAAACCTTTATTAAAATACAGGCCTTCAAAACTTTAATAAACTGATTAATTGATATTGCGTATAATATATGAGACTCATTATCAGCGATGTATGAAATCTACGTTTATTAAGATCCCTACATTTTGTTATTTTATTTTTGTTCCGATTGCTGTTCTCCTGATGTTCTTTTTCTTCATTCTCTTAAAGTCTGAAAACTTTTCTATAGATTGTCCATATGACATTTAAGTACCTACAGCACTATCTGTCTTTAAGAATGTGGCATAAGAATATAATTTATTCTATCTTCAGAAATGTTGAGCTGTTTTACTGTTTGCCCTGGGTCATGGCTACAAAGGGTGCATGGGCCAGGTTATACACCTTGGGTAAAAATAAAATAAATAAAAGCCTCATAGGTTCGTACTAGGCGAGTTGTCCTTGTAGGCCATTTTAAGCCTAGCCAATTACTTATTTGAGACTCAAACACTGCACTGTGTGTTTACAAGGAAAACACTTTAATTTTTATACAAATCCCTCAACTCTCTTAAGATGCATTATAGGTAAATTCTAGGCAATTAACCTCTATATTATTAAAAGCCTAGTCAACAACACAAGGTTAGAATCAAACCCTGTACCTTGCAGGTATGAGGCAAAGTCCTTAACTATTATGCCAACCCTCCCCCAAAGGGATTTGCCCGACATAGGACTTGAATCCAGGACCCTGAGATTAAGAGTCTTGTGCTCCACCAATTGAGTGAGCTGGGCTACTAACATGAATCTAACAATTTGGTGTGTGAATCATGCCCACAGTTCTGACTTTCTAGCCTCAAAAGTGACAGTACTACCAGACTACCAGTTCAGCCACTTACAAGTCCATTTTCAAGAGTTTTTGTAATCTTAAAGGTATAAGAAAAGAGTATGGATCAATCCTTCTCACACTAGCAATGCCACCCCTACCAAAAAAAAAAACAAAACAAATGCACACACTGGTGGTTCTAGTTCATCTACTTTCTATTTCATGCAGAAGTGAGTCACTGTAATGTAGTTTCATGGTATTAAAACTAAACTGCTATGATGCTAATGCAACTTATCTTTGTCGAGCTGCAGCTTTTCTTTTTTTAAGTTGAAGTAGACAATTTAGTTGCACTTTTAGTCAGATTAGCAACAGCATTCTAAAATGGTTAATATCACTATTATTTCCTTGGCCAATGTAATACAGCATTGAAAACACATTTTTAAAAACACCATAAAACTTTCTGTTTGCAATCTGTAATTCCAATTTACCACATTTTTTATACCAACCAAAGCATTGCTGCCAAGGTATTAAACAACTGAAATAAATTTTCCTTTACTTACTCAGAAAGACAACCAGGAATATACTTCTTGGTATTGACGGTGCTGAACTCTGTATAAAAAGTGCTCTTTTTGAAGAAAGGAACACTGATTCTGGCTTCATTCAGATACAAGCAGAGAGATACAGTATTTTGCTGTGGTTTGTGATATGGCCTGCAGCATGTTTTTGTGATGGTCTCAGATCCTTTGTTCCCCGTACCGACTTAGTACTTCTGTCATCCCCAGATGCCTATTAGATAGGTCAGTTCTGATAACATTCCTGTGGTCTTCACTCTAAGTAAGCATATCTCCATTAGGCATGGACTGACATATAAACTGATCTTCTTCCAACTTAAAACTATATATCAGGGATGCCAGCAATGATAATTTGTTCCAAATGCTCTTTCTGTGACAAACCAAAATGGAAATATAAGAAGGCAACCATCTGCACAGATCTGGAGAGTACAAAGTATAGTGTTCATTAGGATCAGTATATTTGCCTACAATGCCTTGACCAGCTGATGTGTGGTTGAAAATAAAAATCAAGATGGAGTATAACTTTAACATCCCAAAACTAGTGATACTCATATCAGAATGATCTGCATCTTTTCTGGACCACTAACAATGGTTGAATTATGTTATATCAGAATTCATGATATTTTAATCGAAGGTCTTCTTTTTTTAAATTTCTGATAATTTAATTTTGTTTTGGTCCTTGACCTCATTTTATCAGCCCAGCTCCCAATGACCCACATCTACACTGGGTCTACCAGCTAATCTCCTACCTTCTCACAGACGTACTCCCATAATTTTGGGGCTAGACATGGATTGCAAGGGCATCCTGTGGACTTAGTCACCTTTGCATCTGTCCAGGGTTTTTTTTTTCTTTTTCATTTCCCCAACAACTCTACTCCCCACCCCTTGTGCTTATCAACTATGTCCAAGGACAATTTCCAGCTTTGTACTACATCTGCCTTAGGGATCGGAATCACTACCTGCCCCTCCATCAGTCCTCCAAGCCACTAATCGAAATCCCAGTCACCTGGGCCATAGTCAGACTGTTATCTCTCTACACCACTGGAATTGCTTTAATAATTCAAATTTGATATATTTTTTATGTATTTGTTTCCAACAAACATTGGGTCAAGAGAGTTCAGTGTAAGCTGGCTGCTAATATCAACTCCTTTACACTTAAAGAGTAAAGTGGACATTTTCCTTATGGTCAAGTTTAGTTCCTCAGTGTTGAACTATTGTTTGCTGGTTACCAAATAACTGCCACTGCTGTTTCTAAGTGACAATTGGCAGTAATTCCTTTTTGGTTTTGGAATTTGCCCTTTCTTCAGTGTGTGAACAACTTTTGAGTTAGGATGTGTAAGTTTGGCAATGTGAAAAGGTCTGCCCCCACATGAGAGAGTGCAGGAGGATTTTCCCTTAGAAATCACTTATGTTTATCATTGAGTTGTGTTTCAAACTAATTGAATTCAGTAGGCCTAGTTCTCATCAAGCTGAAACTCAATAGTGAATAATGCATCCTCTGTTACAATGTGAAATCACTTTCTAGAATTTTATGCAGTTTTGTTTAATTTTTTTTTTTGAGGTTGTTGAGAATGTAAGACATTTATGATTGGAGAGGCAAAATATGCATTTCCTCTAAATTCTATAGCTTTTGTCAAAAATGTTTTTAGTATTATCTGAACCAGCTTATGACATAGCGGTACAATCATCCCATTTTTCATATTCTGTTCTACATGGAACCCATGGAATTTGTGTCAAGTGACCTGCAATCTGAAGTTCCCCTTAGTAATAAGCCACAGCTATTTTTAAAGTAACTCAAAATATGCTGTTCTGGCAGTATCAAACAACTGTACTTTAAAAAGGTACATTAATTCTACTGCTAGAAAATACAAAGTGGACTATGCAGCATATATAAAATGTAACTTATCTTATGACGTGACAATTCTGCGAAAATAAATGCCCAGAGTTTTGAAGCTATGTCAAATAAATGCTGACATTTTTTCTCTGTTTATTTTCTAATTGTATAGACAGTGACCATTGCCTATTATAAAGATGGCCACACCTTTGAATCTAATTTGTATCATAATACACTGCTGTTGTGTCCATAATAATACATTGTATTACAGCAGTATCAGTTGTATGCTGATATACTTTTTCTAAATAATCCCTATATATGCACTTTTATAATATTGTAATGAATTGTGTTCATATACCTGATGCAGTGTCCTCCCTTTATCATTATATCAGTGAGTACTATATCAGACAGAGAAGTACCTGGCATTTATGTACGAGTAATGTAAAACTCTAGCAGTGCTACCAAGTTGTACTGCAATCTACATTAACTTATTAATCACTCAGAAACAGCTTTCAGCAATGGTCCAGAAATGAAATTTAATCCACTTCTGACATGTGTATCAGCCCTTTAATGAGAGCATTTGTTGCAAATGAGCTTTAACATCTGGACATTTTATGTCAAATGATAAGCAGAGCAGCTCAGACAGCATGACTGACTTATGAAATGCTGCTGGAAACATTTATTTCACTGCTCTCCTGGGTGCTGTTAGACACTTCAGAGCCCAAATAACCCAACTGTGAATGCGCTGCGGAAATGATAAAAATGTAATCACGGAAGCCCTCTATAAAGTAATGTAACTTCAATAGAGCATTAGTGTTCACAAGGAAAATAAGGGTAAAAAGACATAGCTGTTGCTTTACTAAGGTTGTGCCATAAAATTACACATGGACTGATGTAATAATTTTAATTTGCCAGTTATTCCCTTTTATAGAATAGTGTCAAATGCAAGGTTACAATGAACAGCGTGACTGTCAGTCCCTCATCGTTTGCTGCCAAAGTGTGCCACACGATTCCGAAGGTAAGACTTCTTCTTAATAAACCCATACTGTTCCTTATGTTATAAACAAGTGTCCCTTTCACCATATTGGATATGCTCCTTTTGTATTATTTCCATCATTTTCCAGTTAATACTGATCAGGTTATTGGTCAAAAGTGTTTGGGCTAAAGTGACTTCCTCTTTGTAAATTAGTACAAATGCAGCGTATCACTATAGGTCAGGGAAATGTGCAACAGCGCATATGTTAACCTTATTTTTAAATACCTGACAGATATTTGGTTGTTTTCTCTAATTCAGTATAAGAAACTATCAGGTATTTTGTCTGCAGGCATGAAAGTATCATTTTTACATTTCTCATTGTGGCAGCAATTATCATATCTGCAGTTACATAACGGATGTCTTCACACAGTTCTACAGTACAGTGACAAATTCTATATTTAAAGTAAAAAATATTTTATTTTGTAGGTACATTCCTTAAATTATGCTACTAGGGAATCACTTAACTTTTATTGCTAATGTTACATTGATATGTTTTTAAATTCATGTTCCTACTGTATTGCTTTCAGTCTCTATACATTATCACAGTGTCAGTGGTGCAACAGGTAGTAAACTCACCTTTGGTGCAGAAGGCCATGTGCTCTATTGCCACAGCAGATAGATTGATTGCTTGCACTGCAGTGTGGCATAAGGGGGTACTATACTCCTGAGTGTGCCATCTTTTGGATGAGATGTTAAACTGAAGCCCCATCTGCTTGGGTTGGTGGTAGCTCAAGTGGATGTAAAAGGTCCCCAGCACCCGTTGAAAAGAATAGGGGAAGTTCCCTGACACCCTGACTAAATGTTCCCTAGTAATATAAATACCACCTCAGGTTTCCCATAAAAAGGCTATGACCCTAATGGGGCTAACCCCATTGTCTTGAGTTGGTGGTAGCTCGAGTGGATGTAAAAGATCCCCAGCACCTGTTGAAAAGAGTAGGGGAAGTTCCCTGACACTCTGGCTAAATGTTCCCTAGTAATATAAATACCACCTCAGGTCTCCCATAAAAAGGCTATGACCCTAATGGGGCTAACCCGGTCAACAAAGGATAAATAACTGAAGTTGATTTAATTTAGTTTATGCACTTAGTTTATTCTGCATTTCTTTTCCTGTCTAGAGTGTTTCCCCCCCTGGAAAACTAAGCAGTATGATTTTTCTGAAATTTCTCCAAAGTTTTTTTTTTTTTGCTGAATTTGCCTTATAATTCTGTCTTACTGGTATGTACTGAATAATGTAGAAGCTAACGATATTGCTGAATTGGCCAACAATATCCTGGCTGTACTAACCCACTCAACAAAAGGAATAATAAAACGTGATTCCAGAAATTCACAGTAAAAAATGCTATACTATCATAATAGACCAAACTGAAAAGGAAAATTAAAAAAAAAAAGTCATTAGTCTGAAAATTACAGTAAGGTACGATGTTTTGATCAGACTTCCCAAAGTACAGACTTCTTCACACAGGTATAATCAGTTAAAAATCACACTTAATAATTAAAGTATGATATTGTATACTCATGTATTCAAGTCTGGCCAATAAAAACCGAAACTACTGTAACATTATTCAGTACAATTAATACCATGATTAATATAATTAATTCTAGCTTTCAATAAGCAAGCAATATTAACATGGCCATTAAACCCTGGATATTCAAATGCCATCTTTAACCTTTTTGTTTTAACAACAAATCAGTGTCACCACCCCCTTGTCCACCTGCATGTTTTTCAAGATAGGAAAATGAAATGTTTTGAAGTAATTGCAGCTAATTGTTTGAGAAAGTGTGCTGTTTGAATCATTATTTTGTTGCCCCGATGTGTTCTGCTACCCTCTGCTTCAATTTGCTGTAGTTTTATCAATGTAAAAGCAATCTCACATCAGGCACTGACATGATAAACCACATTATATGTTTCACACATAAATGTCTTAGTACCTTCTGTTGTATTAAACATTCATTAAACCCAAAAAGAATGATGTACCTAAACTTGCTTTGCTGCAATCAAAACAAATAAATGTACCTAACATTTATTTGTAATCTTAGATATATTTATTAATTGTTGTCCGCATATGGCATTTGGCAATGAGGGAAATGTACTTACAAGCGAGGAGAGCGTGTTGAGCAGATGGAAAGAGTATGTTGAGGGGCTGATGAATGAAGGCAATGAGAGACAGAGAAGGTTGGATGATGTGCGGATAGTGAATCAGGAAGTGCAATGGATTAGCAAGGAGGAAGTAAGGACAGCTATGAAGAGGATGAAGAATGGAAAGGCTGTTGGTCCACATGACATACCTGTGGAAGCATGGAGGTGTTTAGGAGAGATGGCAGTGGAGGTTTAACCAGATTGTTTAATAAAATCTTGGAAAGTGAGAGGATGCTTGAGGAGTTGAGAAGAAGTGTTTTGTACTAATTTTTAGGAATAAGGGTGATGTGTAGAGCTGTAGTAGCTACAAAGGGATAAAACTGATCAGTCACAGCATGAAGTTATGGGAAAGAGTAGTGGAAGCTAGGTTAAGAAGGGAGATGATGATTAGTGAGCAGCAGTATGGTTTAATGCCGGGAAAGAGTACTACAGATGTGATGTTTGCTCTGAGAGTGTTGATGGAGAGGTATACAGAAGGTCAGAAGAAGTTGCATTGTATCTTTGTGAATTTAGAGAAAGCATATGACAGGGTGCCTAGAGAGGAGGTGTGGTATTGCATGAGGAAGTCGGGAGTGGCAGAGAAGTATGTAAGAGTGGTACAGGATATGTATGAGGGTAGTGTAACAGTGGTGAAGTTTGTGGTAGGAGTGATGGATGTATTCAAGGTGGAGGAGGCATTACATCAAGGATCAGCTCTGAGACCTTTCCTATTTGCAATGTTGATGATCAGACAGGAGTCCTTTTGGACTATGATGTTTCCGGATGACATTGTGATCTATAATGAGAGTAGTGAACAGGTTGAGGTGACCCTGGAGAGCTGGAGATATGCTTTAGAGAGGAGAGGAAAGAAGGTCAGAAGGACTAAGACAGAATATATGTGTGTGAATGTGAGGGAGGACAAAGGAATGGTGAGGATGCAGGGAGTAGAGTTGGTAAAGTTAGATGTGTTTAAATATTTGGGATCAACAGTTCAGAGTATTGGTGAGTGTGGAAGAGAAGTGAAGAAGAGAGTACAGGCAGGTTGGAGTGGGTGGAAAAGAGTGTCAGGCGTGACTTGTGAAAAAGGGGAACCAGTAAGAGTGAAAGGGGGGTTCAGGCACCTAGGTAGTGAGACATTTCCCTGTGGTATATTTGACTGGGGACACATGGCTGAAGTGACATTCAGCTGCAGAGAAATATGGCTGTTTTCAAATTCCCTGTGGGCAAAGAAAAGCATACCCTGCCATGCTCACAGCTTTAATAACCAGATGAATGGTGGCAGAAGAAGTAATGAGTGTTGTGCTCAGTGTACAGTACATACTTATGTAACTACAACATATAGAAGTGTGCTACAGCATGGAGGAAATCCTGCAGGATACTATAGTCAAATTTATGCTCTAGTATGTGTTTTAGGTAATGTTCCCCAGACACTGTGAAGGGGGTAGTTGTGCTCACACTCCAATTATAAAGGCACTGCCCATTGTGCACTGCATTTTTACTGCTGCTGACATGCCCTCTGGTCAGCCTCCTGCTGATGCCTGCCATATTGCCTGCTGTCTCATGTTCCCTTGGGGATCATGGACATTGTTTTCCCCTTGTGCATTTGGTTAATGAAGTTGTGGGCATGGCAGCATATGCTTCTCTTTGCCCACAGGGAATTTGCAAACAGCCATATTTCTCTGCAGCTGAATGTCACTTCAGCCATGTGTCCCCAGTCAAATATACCACAGGGAAATGTCTCGCTGCCTAGGCGCCTGAACCCATGAAAGGGAAGGTATACAAGAGGGTACTGAGACCAGCTATGTTATATGGGTTGGAGATGGTGGCATTGACAAAAAGGCAGGAGTTAGAGCTGGAGGTGGCAGAGTTAAAGATGTTAAGATTTGCATTGGGTGTGATAAGGATGGACAGGATGGACAGGATTAGGAATCAGTATATTAGAGGGTCAGCTCAGATTGGATGGTTTGTAGACAAAGTCAGAGAAGCGAGATTGCCTTGGTTTAGACATGCTGAGGAGGGATGCTGGATATATTGGAAAAAGGATGCTAAGGATGGAGCTGCCAGGTAAGAGGAAAACAGGAAGGCCTAAGATAAGGTTCATGGATGTGGTGAAAGAGGACATGCAGTTGGTTAGTGTGACAGAGCAAGATTCAGAGGACAGGAAGAAATAGAAACAGATGATCCGCTGTGGTGACCCCTAATAGGAACAGCCAAAAGCATATGAAGATATATTTATTAATTTAACATTTGTTTACCAGGAAAGTCTGACGTGGAACAAAGCCATTTTTCACCAGAGGCACAGGGAGAAATGCTCCAGATGCATGTCTTTGTAACATGGGAGGAAACCACAGCATCTAGAGAAAACCCACACAGATGCAGACTCTACACAGAAGGCACCCCAGCT
This sequence comes from Protopterus annectens, assembly GCF_019279795.1. Classification (NCBI taxonomy): domain Eukaryota; kingdom Metazoa; phylum Chordata; order Ceratodontiformes; family Protopteridae; genus Protopterus; species Protopterus annectens. The sequence goes on along the minus strand of NC_056727.1, from coordinate 49,796,490 downwards.
GAAAATTGAACCAGAAAACCTCTTGCTGGGAGGTGACAATGCAACAGCTGCACCACTGTGTCATCCTTACAATTTTGCTATGCAATTTCATTACTGTGCTCAAGCAGCATTTTTAAATTATTGACCTTTTTTCTAGAAAATTTAGAATGCCTCATACAACAATATTGATTTTCATAGTCCCATCTAAAATGATCCAGTGTCTTTTCACAATATCCTTGAAACCCTCACTCACTAATATGAAGGTGGAGGGAAAACTTTAAATTGCCTTTAAAACTCATAGCTGAATATTTTTCATCTCTCTGTGTTCATAGTAATAGAGGTTTAAAGAAAATGTCTTTGGCTTAAATCCTCTTTAAGCATGTATAAATACTGAACAGCAAATCATACCAACTGGGCCTTGAGTCAGAGGAATAAATGTTTAATCCAACAGGAACAAAGTTATAGTCTAAGTCTTCTTGCAAATTCATAGACTTCCCAGCCATGCCCCAGTAACGGCATAAAAAAATGTATAAATACTGAACTGCAAATCACACCAACTGGGCCTCGAGTCAGAGGAACAAATGTATAATCCAATAGGAACAAAGTTAATAAAATTCTGCCACATGACTCAGCAGCTGAAAAATAATTGTTTTATTGATAAAGGAATTTGAGAAATTTTATTAACTTTGTTCCTCTTTAAGCACGTGTTTAAAGAACATAAGCAGATATTCCTGAACCACAAAAAAAAAAAAAAAAATACCAGTTCTCCAGTTTTACTAAGTAACTCATCATCTTCTGATGTTACCCTGATAAGTCTGATAAACTGGCTTTTAACAGCTTCCTTTTATGTCTACCTGGGAAGCATACTAGGAAGATTCAAATATCTGTTGTCCATAATTGTTTTTTTATACGTCAGAGTATATACCTTTAGAAATTCCTTATACACATACTGACATCTGAATAATTTATTTTATTTTAAAGCATTCTAAGGCATAGGATCTCTCAAATGTGTGGATTATATGAACTGGATTTTATACTTGCATGGCATGTTATTATTGCATAATGATGGAATCTGTCAGCACTGGGCAAGGGAAACCATCATGGATTTGAGCCTCCGCCTGTCTGTTTGATAATCTACATACCAGCACATTAAGACCTGCTGATACTGAAAAATTTATAAGGTTGTACTTACACAAGCATTTATAAAGAATTTTAGAATCCTGTGGAAGACTATACTATGATCCTTGTTCACAGCAAATAACAATCATGGAGTCATAATCTACCCTGTAATGTATTAGCAATGTACATATCATATTACGACTACAGAGGGAATTGGAAGGTGTAATGATGCAGCTATTAATGTCACCTTATTTCATTATTGCATGGTGTTGTGCATCAGCCCTCATTTTAGTTGTATGACGGAAACTGGTTTCTTAAGTGTGTTTAAGTAATAGTGAGCAGCATTCAGCAATAAAGCGATCAAAACCCATGCCCTAACTGTACTGACAGATTACACAGTACTGATTTGAAGTAGCATACACATACTATACTGCCCTTGTTACCTATATGCATTGGACTTACTGCAAGGAATGGATTGTTTGTCAGACTGTTACAACATCTGCCCTAATGGATTTGGACCCTTGCCTGCTTAAGCAGTAGTTGTCAGAAAGCACACATTTGAATGGATATTATCAACATGTATGCAAATAAAAATTAGCATTGCAGAAAGGGACTATACCATCTAAGGGATCAAAACCCCACACCTGTCAAACTTTCACATCAAAGTAGTATAGCACACCTCTTATCTGTTTACTAAGTATCAATTCATATACACAATGTTATTGCAGACACCCACTGGATTTGAACTCATGCCCGTCTAACTCATATTTTCTAGACTATATATTAGTTATTAATCCCACAGAAGATGTTATGCAACAGTTGTCAGAAAGCAAACATATGAGTGGATGTTACCAATAGTTTGTGAGAATGACAATGAGCAGGGTAAATGGGAAAACATCACTTGGAGGTAAAAACCCTCATCTTGTTGTACCCAGGTAACATACCTTAAGTAATGGTTGCTCACTAAGTCATTACTGCATGGTTTACAGTGCTATTCACACTGATAAAACATACACCTCACTGTATCTGAAATCCTGTCTACCTAACCTACATTCTCTTGATCTGTGTACTGCATATTAATGCCACAAAAAAAGTTATTCAACATTTGTCAGAAAGCATATATTTGAATTAATGTCACCTTATGTAATAGTTGCTAATAGTTACTAATGATACAGAAGAAGATGTACAAAAAGTATACATTTGAAGGGAGTGTTGCAACAGTGTGGAAGACTGCAAAATGAGCAATGTTTAGCAGATACCAGTAGTGAGTGGATCACAACTATCTGCATACCTTATTGACAAGTTAAACATCATAACAGGAGTGCAATGAGCCATGGAAATTACCATTAAAATTATATTTTTATTTATTTATTTATTTTACATTTGTTGACCGGACTAGTCTAGCTGGATATATGTCCATTTTCAGCAGAGGCCCGGGGAGAAAAGCTCCACATAAAAGACATGCACAAACAGAACATTAAACATAAATTACAGGATACTTGTAAGACAATAACAGGTGTTCCATGGTAACTTAGCATATATGATAGATAAAAAATAGAAAAGCACATATAAGATTATCTTTTTTTTTTTTTTTACTGTGAGAAGAAAGAAAATGATTTAGAAGTATGTGGTATTTACCCAAAGCAAAGTAATAAGCAGGAACAGGTGAACGTACTACTTAATAATAGGATTGGAAGAATTTGTTGAAGGGTAGTAACTTGTAAATAAGACAGTATGATGCCCAATTCAGTTGTTCCTAGGTACAATAAGTCAGCTTAGAAGGTAGTGGCCTTAAAGTGGCTAAGAAGAGAGATGCAAATGGTGTTAGCCAAGACTAATAGTGAGAGATACTCTAGTCAGGGATAGTACAGAGACATAGCCAGTGGGTTGTAAGGTATGATTTGAGTTTCTTTTTAAATAGTGAAGTTGAAGAAAGAGATGTAAGTTCACCTGGAAGTAGGTTTCAGCTTTTGCCTACAGTGTTAGTGAAGAGGGATTCTCCTGCTTTATTGTTAGGTTTCTGAGTAGTAACGAGTAGTTTGTTTGCAGAGCGTAGGTTTGTAAGATTTTTATATGGGCAGATTAGACTTGTGAGAATTGGTGTGTTACTTGGATGATAAAGGGTTTTATGGGTAATAGTTAGTTGGCGAAATAGAATTTGGTTCTGCAGTTCCAGACAACCCAGTTGATTCAGATTTTGGCAGTGGTGGGATCTAACTGGGGAGCCGGTAGCAAATCTAGTAATATTATTGTAGGAGATTGCCAGCTTGTTGAGGTTGCTTTTAGATAGATTTGTATATATAGGGGAGGCATAAAAGAGTGTTGAGATGAGGTGGGTGTGGGCAATAGTAGTTCTAGCTATGGGAGTAAGGAAGGGTTTAATTCTATAGAGGGAGCCTAGTTTTCGGTTAACTGATTTTATTGAGATGTTAATATGAGTATCATAGTTAAGGTTGTGGCCAATTGTCACTCCTAAGAGATTAGTGGTAGTGTCAGGGGATATAACTGTACCATTTTTAGATTTAATAGTGAAGTGGGGTGGACTTGAGTGTGGGAGTAAACAGGAGACGTTTAGTCTTTTTGGGGTTAAGGAGGAGGCAACGCTGTAAAAACTATTCCTCAACAAGCTCAAAGACATTTTGGGTGAGGAACTGCAGTTCAGATGGCCCAGTAGCTGAGGAAATTAAAGTGGAGTCATCTGCATATTGAATGGATATAGCACGTGGGATACTAGTGGATAGATTGTTTATAAAGATAGAGAATATATGAGGGCCCAGAATAGAACCTTGGGGTACACCAAGGGAGACAGGAAGTTGGGAAGATAGCATGTTGTCCCAGAGCACTGCCTGTTGCCTGTTACCTAAGTAGGACTTGAAGCACTGTAGAGCTTGAAAATCAAGTGAAAGGGAATTAAGTATATTCAGTAGTAGGTGATGGTTAACCATATTGAATGCTTTTGAAAGATCTATAAAGATAGCAAAGGACAGGGTGTTGTTGTTATCGTTTTTGTTAATGTGGTCAGAAAATGATAGGAGGGCTGTAGTGGTGCTATGGAAAGGTCGAAAGCCATGCTGAGAGCTAACTAAAAGGTTATTTTGGAGGAGGTGGTCCAGCAGTTGCCGATGGATGCATTCTTCCATGATTTTAGCTATGGGAGAGAGTAGGGCAATTGGGCGGTAGTTAGAGAGTTCTACTGAGTTGCCACCTTTGTGTAGTGGGATTATATGTGAGACTTTCCAGATGGATGGGATGGCACCTTCAGTGATGGTTCTATTAATTAGGATAGAGATAGGGTAACCAATAACTTTAGCTGCTATTTGAAGATACTTAGCAGGTAAGAGGTCAGCAGAGAGGGTAGAGGGTTTAAGTTTTTGTAGGAGGGTACAGATAAGGGATGTAGGCACAGGCTGGAGTTGGAAAGTGGGTGGTGAGTTATTTAAGGATGAAGAAAGATTAGAGGATACAGGAGGTAGAGAGTTAGTAAGTGACTGGATAGCTTCAGTGAAGAAGGTATTGAAGGAATCAGCAATTAGTTTGGGAGTATTGGTGCTGATTCCATAGGGGGTTGGTGTTTTAGAGTTGCCGGGATGTAGCAGTCTATTGATTCCTGACCAGTATTTTTGTGGACTTTGGTTATTGGATTGTTGAAGTTGAAAGAAGTTTTTTTTTGTCCAGTAGTATTGATGCTTTAGTTGAGTTTCTAAGCTGTTTAAATTTTAGATGATCTGATGGGTTTCTAGAGGTACGCCACATGGCCCAAAATTAGTTTCTTAGTAGAATCTTCTGCTTAGTTTACTTCGTAAGCCAAGGAGCAGTTTTGGTACTGCTCCTAAGAGTATGAAAGGGGGCATAGAAGTCCAAGATTTCAAGGAACTTAGAGTTGAAGTATGCCACTGCTTCATCTAGTTGGAGATGTTTTAAGAGTGACCAGTTGCATACACTCAGTTCATTCTGGAAGTGTTCTGGGTTAAAATGTTTATTGCAACGAGATGTTTTAAAAGTTGAGAGACTGTTAATATTGGTCTTATGTCGAATTGTGTAAGTTAGAGAATGATCACTAATGTCTGCTGGTAGGATACCTGTCATATATGTTGTGGATAGAGTATTTATAAGGATCCAATCTAGGGTGGTTTCTTTGTTGGTAGGTGTATAGCTACGAGTAGGAGAAGTGATAGTTTGGGAGAAGCCATATAGGTTTATGTGGTTAGATGGGTTATTGGAATTACAATTATTCCAGTCTATATTAAAGTCGCCTAGGAGAATGGTTTCTTGTGGATAGTTAGTGGATAGCCAGCTAAGGATATTTTCAAGGGAGGTGATGTTATTACCTGGAGGAAGATATGAGCATATAATGTAGATGGACTTACTAATGTTTAAGTGTAGCTTAGTGATAATAATTTCAGTATTGCTATCAGAAAGTGGGTGAGTATCAAGTGGTGTAACTTGGAGGCCTGCTTTGTATAATAAGGCTACACCCCCACCCTTCCTGTTAGGGCGATCCATTCTTAAAATACTATACCCTTTCATTTATGCTTACATTATTATTGCTTACATTATTATTGCTTTCTGTTAGTCATTGAAGTGAAGCTAACATGCATAATGGCAATCAAGTCGTTAGCATGGCCGAAGGAATTTTCCACCTTTTTGCCATGAGAGGTCAACTGTCAGTTATTGTTTCCTAACTATGAATAACAAAGCTGCTCTCTGCCAGTTATCTTTCAATGTTAAACTCAGAAAGATTTATTAGTTTTTGTTTTAAAACTCTTTGAGCATGTGAGTGATGAGTTAAATGTGTCACTTAAAATGAAATGTTATGGTAGGCCATGATATAAATGTTTCTAAGAGTGATGCAAAGTTCAGATTAGTGGAATAGAAGCTATACTTGAGTAAATGATATGCTCTATCCAGTATCACTTGAAGCCAGAGACCAAGGAGGAATTTATACCGTATGTGTCTGACAACTCACAGTGGAAGGAAAAATTCAAAAGGAAAATGACAAAGGTAGTGAAACAGGGACTGACCAGGATGGAGATGGGTGATGAGGACAGGTATAACACAATGAAGTGTAAGCCACGCCTCTCATAGTTATTATTTCCATCCATAACCCGGTTTCACATTTTTGCAAATGGGGTCAGGGTGTCACTTCAACAGTGACAATCAGGTAGAGCCAAGGTTCACACCCCCAGGTGGTTAGCCCTGGCACAGTTGTTTTTTCATACTACACACTTGCATGCATACTCATACCTACGGCCAATTTTGAGTATCCAGTCCACCTACAACATGTCTTTGGAATGTGGGAGGAAACTGGAGTACCCAGAGAAAGCCCACACAAATACAGGAGGACATGCAAACTACACACAGAAGGCACCCGAGCAAAGAATCAAACTGGGAGACCTCATGCTGTGAGGCAACAATGCTATCTGCTGTGACACTGTGCCACCAATGTTATATTTTCCATTTCACTGCATTATCTAGGGTTGCAAGTAAGTCTGTCTGCCTCTACATGATAAAAGATGATAAAAGTAGATGTTTGGCATCTATTTTTCTGAAGTAAAAGCCAATGCAAAACTGGTGTGGCTGACTAAGTTTTCAGATGGGTGCAAGCTTAGAGCCATCATTAAATCCCCAAATAACATTGCCATCCTGCAGGAAAGTTTGCCCTAAATAAATAACTGGTGCCAAAATCATAAACTGAAACTAAATGTCAAAAAATGCATTACTGTATCCTTTGGAAAGTCATTCAACCCAGGAAGCTACCACATTGACAATACACTCCTAAGAGCTGACCCATTTGTTAGTGATTTCGGAACATAATTGGGCAGTGGCCTAATGTTTGAGTAACATGTGTCTATTGTTGCAATAAAGTCCTTCAATAGTGCATAGCTTATAAATAAAGGTATTGTGTCTAGATCTAGGGATGTCATTGCCCCCCTTTACTCAGCCTTCATTAGGCCAATCATTGAATATAATGCCCCCTTTGGCATGCATCTATCTAGACACATACAATTACTGGCATGCCCACAGAGATTCCTTACTAAAAGGATACAAGGCATAAATAACATATCCTACTTGGACTGACTCAAAGCCCTGTTGCTATACTCAGTATCTTACAGATATGCTAGGAGCTGAACAGTGTCTGACATATGAGGCACCCTTTGACTCATTACTGATGGATTTTGTGCACATCAGCAAGTCAAATGGCATCAGAAATACTCAGTCTCTCTAAGTCTCTTCTGCAACAAAAGAACAGTTTGGAGAGACAGGTATATCTCTCAGAGGATACTGCTGCTGTGAAACAGACTCCCCAGCCATAAAACAACAACGTTTATCCCTGTCCATATTCAAGCACAACTTAGATATATATCAATGAGAAACAGAAAATTTATATCAGGACTGTCCCAGTACTACTAAAGGGCAGAGGCAGCTCCTACATGCTTTATTCCATGCAAGGGTCCCCTCAAATTATATGTTGTATGATCCCAATTATTCTCATTAGGGGTAATATATAAGTATTGGTCATGGGATTGGTAAGGCCAGTCTATAACCAAATATGATAGGTTATTTCTAGCACAGAAAGGGAAATTGGATAGGCTTAAAATGGCCCACAAGGGTTGCTAGGCTAGTAAATGTATAGAATGTTATTTTTTTATTTTTGACATCACTTGGCAAGTGTAATACATTTACCATCAAACTGAAGGTGGTTGTAGAATGAAAAAAAAATGGATCAGCATCTCAGTGGACTAGAGCCATTTACCAAGTGCACTGGAATAACGTTTTCACATCATTTTCACATTGAGCCATGAAAGGAGATACAGAGAACAGTATCAAATTACATTACATTCTTAGCTAACAGTTCCTTACTGACCTGTTCTGACACTCAGTTCAGGTGAGTGTCTGAAGTCTAAAAATTAGCACATGCAAATGAAGTTTCTTCATTTTACCATAGGGAGAGAATTAGCATTACCGTCTGTTACCTGATGACCAGCAAAGCCGCTCTCTGCCAGCTGTCAAATAATGGAGGAATACAGAAATAGCTATTTATGTTTATAAATCAGTCATGGTCATATGTTTGTGCTATGTTTAATTTTGGATCAGATAAAGGTTGAAAATGGGAGGATAGGAAAGAGATGAAAACTGGAAGCAAGCAGAGGGTAGAACACAAGGTGAGCAATTCAAAAGGAAGAATGAAAAAAGTATTGATGTTAAACAAATGAATTAGTCAGAGGATACGAATCTTCCACATCCCTTGCTGACAAGTTATACATCTCATTGGTAGGAAAATAAGCCAAAAACGTTATTAGAGTTCAACTAATAGCAACATATGATTGTATCATTATTGCTTTCTGTAACTTCATATGTTTTAAGCTCACTCATACAGTAGTCACCAAAGCATTAGTGGTACAGAAAGATTTATCTCAGTTTTTGCCATAAGATGAGAACTGTCATTCATCATGACCTGCCTATGTACAGTGTTTTTACTGTATGTCAAATGCTGTGCAATGTTTGTGTGTGTGTGTGTGTGTGTGTGTGTGTGTGTGTGTGTGTGTGTGTGTGTGTGTGTGTGTGTGTGCTTATGTGTATTGCACTTATGTCATTTTGCAACATGTTAAAGGGTGTTAATGTGACTATATACCTTGCAAATGTCAGATCTTTGCCAACTGTAAGGACACCATTGTAAAACAACATACACTGAGCCAGTGTGGGCTCACACAAACGTACACGCACCCTCCTATCTTTAATATAATTTTTACTTTTAAAATTGATATTTATTGATATTTTGAATTGCTGTATAACCAGGGCATTTAATTCTGTGCTTCGATTTCACTGAAACTTTGTGGCATTAGTAAAGTACATAGAAATGCAGTAGCATTTTTTATAAGAAATTACATTTTTTTTGTGGGGGGAGGGGGGTGTTTCATCAGTATCATCACTTTGAATCATTGTATAATGATTTAAAGAAGAAAGCAGATTTGCACCTGTTGTTAGTTTGCTACAAAAATTGTTGGAATACTCCAAGGGCAGTGTTTATTACTAGTGTGGTATTGGTACTTTATGTTACAACAAGGAAAGGATTACACTGTACCAGGGCAAAAAATGGCTTAAGGGCAGAAAAATAATAATAGGAACCCCTACACCTAATTTCCCAAAGCACACACATGCACACACACAAAAACACATGCACTTAACCCACTAAACATATTTTTCTCCAGAATGCAAACAGATTTGAAACATCCAAAAAACTGCACCTACCTGACTTTCTTTTCTAAATGTGTTAGTTGTATTATTATTATTATTATTATTGTTATTATTATTATTATTATTATTATTATTATTATTATTATTATTATCAATAATCAGTAGCTCCACATATTCTGTTTTAGAGTTATCTTGTGTGACTTGAAGTTGCATTGTCTTAAAGTGATTCTTTTATTTATGTCACGTCATCAAGCTTTTTTCACATCTGAATATTTTAAATGAGGCAGACTTGAAAGGAATAGTTTTTTAAGTAAAGCTTTACTGTTGAGCTAGGTGCCTGCCAGATGATGAACATAAAATGAATCATCAACTGTCACCTAAAGGCGTTAAGTCATCACCGTTTGAACCATTAGTTCACTTTCACATTGGTTTTTCTATGGCTTTGTTGGCTAAGCCTACAATGGTTGGCATTCTTTTGGCTTGGTATAAACCTATGATTATATTTATCAAATTTAAAAAAATATCTCAGCATTTTTATTAGTACTATGTTTTTTGTTGAAATTGGATTTGTAACTCTGTCCATCTGTGGTTCTGTCTTGCTAATGAACCACAGAGGGACAGAGCACACACACACACACACACACACACACACACACACACACACACACACACACACACACACACACACACACACACGTGATACACGTGATACACACACACACACACACACACACACACACACACACACACACACACACACACACACACACACACACGCAGACACACAAACACAGTTAATGAATGGAAATGACATGCACATGGGAAGCAGAAAGTTTAAAAGGACAGGACACATTTTTGAAATGATATGACTAACAATATGCATTTTAGCTGACTGCAGGTCTGTACTGTAATGATAGGTGAACAATATTTTACTTAATGACTAAAAAGTAAAAACTAAATTGTATATAAAAATATTTTTTTTAATAAAGAATGCTTTTTATTCAGTAACCCTAAAATGTAACAAAAAAAAATAAGAATGAAGAGTGAAACCTTTGCAAAAGAAATAAAGAGAAGCTGATTCCAGAAAAGCATTTGTGGTTGGTTTTCTGACTCTGGTAATGAGGTACCAGGAAAAAGTAGCAGGAATCACCAAAACCAACCTTGAATGCTTTTCTGAAATCAGCGTGTCTGTTTCTTTTGCAAAGGTTTCATTATTCTTCTTCCTTGTTTTTTTTTTTTTTTTTGTACTTTTTAGGGTGAATGAATAAAAAGCAGCATTCTTTATTAAAAAACACAAAACTTTTTTTATATTTTTTATTTACATCATATTATTAATGTACTAGTGACAGAATGGTATGCACATATGCATTTTTACCATAAAATGGAAAATGTACAAAGTGATGCTATGAAATATATCACAGAACATCATACAGCACAGCACTGGATAGTGAGTAAAATTAAATGTATATAAAGGATTCAAACCCATGCATAGTTCAGCCATAGATTACAAAACAGAGCATTAGCCAGGTCTGCCATTGAAGCTCTCAGACAAATGGTATAAAAAGGCAGTCATTGTAATGGACTACAGTTACTGACTAAAAAACAATACAACAGCATCCAGTCCTAAGTGGATTAGAGCCTTGCATGCAGTACACTGAAATGGAAGTCTCACGTCATTACATTTTAATGTCAGATTTGCCTAACTGATACACACTGACACAAAGGTCAGGTGCATAACTGATGGCAAAATCTTAGTGCAAGCACAGAGACTGTCTTATTTTTTTGCCATGAGAGATGATCTAGCATTACCCTTTCTTCACCAATGACCTGTAGTTTGTGTCAACTATCATGAAATGTAGGAGCTTACAAATACAAATTTGCATTCATAATCTCTTTTTAGACATACGTTTTTTATGGTCATCTATTTTTGACCCAATTAAAGTTTGGAAATGGAAGGATAGGACAGACATGACAAATGAAAGATAGAATATGCAACAGAAGGTCGAACGGCATACTAATAAAATGTAGGTAGTATACAATCATAGTTCCAGTTTGCACTTTAAGGTGTACAACGTGGCTGACCTCCATCTCTTCAGTTTCTGTTCAGAATATATATTCAACAGCAATACCAATGCCAGAATGTTACAGATGTCATGACAATTTTTGTGAACCTTCCTTCTATAGAGTGTAGAACACCCACCTTACCTCAGATAATTGTGAAACAAGTGGTCAATATATGGAAAACTCTACTGAAAAGTTATAAACAATTAAAAGATGAAATATCAAAATATAATTAAAATATGACAGTATACTTTTCTACAATATTATTTTGCTGTATTAACACTATTAAATACTGTTTTCCATGGCTAGTATTTAAAAGTATTTGTATCACTTCAATGTGTGGCAAGCACTTTCAATGTATATGTTTTAGTAGCATAGGTCATTAAGAACTAATTTATAGAAAATTACTCCTAAAAAGGTACAGATAGGTGTTTTAAGCCTGAAAATGTCTTACTCTCTGCTATACGGGCTACACGTAAGTACATATTTGTTACTACAGGTGCTCAGACATGTGCACAGCATCATGTAGAACTGTAAGTGCATATACATTGCTGCAGGTGCTCAGGCATGTGCACAGTATCATAAGTGCATGTTGTTCATCCGTCATTGTCGACGATGACCAAGGACATCATGTCGAGGAGGTTGACTGAGTACAGTTTGTCGGCTGTGGCTGATCAGTCTGATGCAGGCTTGGAAAGTTCTGCTGCACATCTGGCACGAGTGGTCTGTTGGATTGGTTGACAATGAGTTGGCTGTGACTTTATGCAGCTCACGCTTTGTCTGCACCTCTGCAGTCCTGCTTTGCTCATAGGAGGTAGTGCCTTTGCAGATGCAGCTTTACCAGGAGGGGTGGTCTTGCAATACAGTTTCTCAGGAGTCTGAGTCAATGCCAAAGCTCTTTAGAGAGACTTTCAGTGTGTCCTTGAAGCATTTTTTCTGCCCACCTTGTGTGCATTTGCCTCCAGTGAGTTCCCCATAGAACAGTCTCTTAGGGTGGAGCGTGTCTGGCATATGTACAAGGTGGTCTGCCTATCTAACTTGGGATTTCCTCAGCAGTATGTAGATACTTGGCAGTCCAATAAACAAGATAACTTATTGCAAAAAATGCAAAGTAAATACGTACACAGCAAAGTCAAATATAGTCCTGTCATTGGTAAATACATTAGCTTGGCTAAAAGTAATTAATAATATTTACAGAATCAATACTATTATAAAAGAGTGGAAAGAGTTATTGAAACAAAGTGTGTTAAAAGATTATATATATAATGACCACATCTCCAAAGCTATTGCATTTATTCTTAGTCTATAAGTGTGAATTCAACCCATTTCAATAAAGTGTAAATTGTTGATGCCTGTAATTTCTATATTATGTACTATAATGTAATTCTCACAGTCCTTTGCCATATTAAAAAAATACCTGCAAGTCACATCAGGGTTAAAACAATGTCTACCTAAAGTTGGGATAGTGGAGATTAGTGAAATTATGTCAGAAGATTGTTTTCTCTAACTTGTAGCAAAGATGTAGTGAAAAAAGACAGCTGTGTAATAACTGATACTGCATTTCAAGCCCAGTAATATGAACACCAAAGACCAAAACACTTCCAGTATTAGGAGGTTAGTAATTTTGGATTCACCCCTTAGCTGAGAAGACCATTGCTCACTGTTAGTTCAGTGTGTTGCCTACAGAAAACAGTGGGGTTCAGTGTGTGGCCAACATATTTTTGGGAGGATGTTGCATAATTACAGGTATAGTTCTAAGGGTAGCAATCACATAAGTTAGTACCAATACCAGCTGTTACAGCTGTGCAGGCACCTGAGTAGTATCTAAGGCTTTCCATAACACCTCCATGATTATGGGTATAGAAAGAACCACAAGAAGTAAATAAAACTTATGTCAGCTTACAGAGTGTCCACCAGGTAACAGAAGTCACTCCAAGAAGCAGTTCTATAATGAAAACAATTCATAACTTGCATTTTAGATAGTCATTACACCTCTCCAATTACATCACAGCAGCAAAACCTAAGCCTGCCCATTTCTGGTTTTACATATTTCACAGGAAAAGTAGATCAAATAATTTAAATACTTTGCAGATGAGGAAGACAGACAAACCCTTATTTTTCAATTCTCTAGCCAAACTGCCTGGGTTTACATGGCCTGTGTCAATTCATTTAACTAAACTAGAGACAGAGATGCATAAAAGCATTAAAGGAATAACAGAAAAATAACCAACTTTAGCTTTACATAGTTTGCTGGAGAGGTATTTACACTGTTTACAGAGTGCATCAAATGCTGGTTTTAGTCCATAGAGGTAATTCCACCATTTTTGTATCACACACTCTGGGGCTCATACAGTACTTCCAAAAACAGGCTATGTGTTGTTGTTAACAACTCTTGGTCTCAGCTAGTCCCTTATTCCAGCTCAACACAAAAGTTTACCTGCTCTTACACTAGGCCAGATTCAACATAGGCCACAAATCCTTATTCTGCTCACTTCTGGCTTATATGTATGCAAATATAAGGGCTAAACACTACTACAGGAATGTCAGCTAGGCTATCTAAGATCCTCATAGATCAATAGCCTAGTAATTAAGGACACAGGCACCACCCAAGCTAAATGGACCATCCAATTCTAGGAACTACAAGCTTTCAAACACAGTCTGTACTCCAAGCCACAGTAATCATCCCCCTTGAGTATTAAACTTCCTACTGTCCTGTTTCCAGGATACAACCTTTTATACACCAATAATAGGCAATCTTTTTTTATTATTTTATCTAACACAACCAATTACTTGAGTAATTGTCAGAATTCTAAAAACATAATGCACATATAAAGATATATTACAAAGTTTCCCTAAACAAAATGTCACTAAATACACACACACACACACACACACACACACACACACACACACACACACACACACACACACACACACACACACACACACACACACAAACACACATATATGGATCTACTTGTGTCATATACCTCCCCTGTCTGCTGTCTTCCTACCCAAATTACCTCCCCAAATATACCTACTATCCTTTCCCAACATCCCACTCTCACCTTATAAAAAAGGGCAATCTGTTACCACAAAAAAAATGTTGACCCATATATAGCTGTTCACTTCACACACTTTTTCACTGTGCACATGTAATCTGGTCTAATTGGCTTAACAACACACTGCTGTTGTCTTCACCCCTCTCTCAGTGGTTTGAGTGTCCAAATTCACATCCAAATTCTGTACAAATGCACAGCTCTTGTTGTATCAGAAATGGACAGCTATGGACCTTCCCTAGACCCATCCTGCACATCCCTAGATATCCTTCATATTGTTATTCCCTCTGCATGCCCCCTTTTTCACCACTCTCCTATCACCCCTTTTTTCTATTCTTTTAAAAACATTAGTGCGGGGGTAAGTGCGAGTAAGCAGCAGTAAGTGGCAGTAAGCGAGTTTGCATGATGCTAAGTGATGTCTACACAGATTAAGCAGTTTCACATTTAACAGTGTGCTGGCATCGCTTACCATCACACAAACCTATGAAAACCTGCTTAAAACTGCCTTAATCACCCTGTCTCCATCAGACACTCCTCTGCCCAGTAACAAAATAATCACACTTGCTAAGTCTTGAACTCAGGACCCGGTATATCATAGTCAGAGCAATTTACCATTACACCACCAGAGCTACAACAATGAATGTGTTTTTTTTCAAACATGTCATTCAGTACAGGTATAGAATAGTAAGGAACAAACACTATGGAATCAGTCATGTTTAGTATATATAAATGTACACATATAGATGTGTATGGTGATAGATAAATATTAAAACGTATATACATCAGATATATGGAACTATACATATAAAACAAATACATATAGAATCTATACATATATTTATTTATATATTTATTTATTTTCAGTTTGATTACCGGGGAAGTCCACTGGGCCAAGAAGTGCCCATTTTCAGTGGTGGCCTGGGGAGAAAAGCTCCATAAGCAATACAATGAAATAAAGGTTACATAATGTTAAAGGTAAAATACAAGAGTAAAATTCATACAGTCAGGAAATACAAATACATAAAATGTGCATAATAAGACAGTGCAAATTCAGAATTTTTTTTTTTGTGGCAATACAGATATTTACAATATTTACATACTTGGAGTCAAGTGAATGTCAGCTGAGTCTGGTTAAGCTTGAGGGTAGAGAGGAGCAGGAGTATGGAGAGCTCAGTGGAGAGAGATCCCTACAATTTATATCAGGTGAAAGCAGGAACATTTCCATTTGGATGACAGGTATAAGAAAAGTTGGGTCTTGAAGGATTCAGAGTTGGGTATAATCCTAAGAGAAGGAGGGAGGGAGTTCCATTTTTTTACCTAGAGAGAAGGAGAGTAGGAGCTGGCCGGCGGGATGTTTGGGTTTGTGGATGGAGATTAGGTTTTGGTGTTCAGATCTCAGAGATCTGCTTGGGGTATATGGTGGAAGGATGTTTGTTAAGGCTGGGCATGAATCTGGGTAAAATATTAGTTTGTGAGTGGTGGTTAGTTGGAGATAGTTTAGGTGGATAGGGAGTTCTAGCCAATTTAGAGATTGTAGGGTAAGGCAGTGGTGAGTTGAGGTTTTAGATGTAGTGGCAAATTTAGAGATCTTATTATAGCAATTTCCAAGTTTTGAGGTTTTGGAAGTAGACAGATTGGTTAGAAGAGGGGCTCCATATAGTAGCGAGGGTAGAAGGTATGTAATTGCCAGGGTGTGCCTAGAGGGGTAGGAAAGAAATTGGTTATTCCTGCAGAGCATACCTAACTTTTGGTGGGTTTTCTTTATGTTTTGTTGTATGTGGAGATCGAATTTTAGGTGTGCGTCTATGGTAATGCCGAGGAGTTTTGCCGAAGGGACCACTTCTATAGCAGTGTTGGTTTGGCTTAGGACTTTGAAAGTATTTTTGTCAAAGGAGAAAACCCTGGTAGGGGTGAAAATTAGTATTTTAGATTTATTAGAGTTGAGGGAGAGATGGTTTTGGTGCCTCCAGTTCTCTGTAGTGGAAAAGGATATTTGTGTTTTAGTCAGTAGTTCAGGAACGTTAGAGGCGGCACAAACTAAGGTAGAGTCATCAGCGTATTGGATGACTGTAGTGTCAGGGATGACAGAGTGAAGATTATTTATAAAGATGTTGAAGAGCATGGGTCCATGGATGGACTCCTGGGGAACGCCGGTGGGTGTTGGTAAGAAGGAAGAGGTAGAGTTCTTCCATCTGACAGCTTGAGATCTGTCTGATAGGTAACTGGAGAACCGGGATAGAGTATTAGGGGAGAGATTAAGGTTGGCGAGATGAAAGAGTAGGTGTGTATGGGAGATGGTGTCAAAGGCTTTAGAAAGATCTAGCAATACTGTGTATACAAGAAGTCCAGAGTCTCGGGCTTAATTGACTGTTTCAAGGAAGGATAGTAAAGCAGTTATGGTGCTGTGGCCAGGGCGGGTGTAAGTAGGTGATTCTGAATTAAGAAAGGCAAAAGTTGGTGGTGGACACATTTTTCTAGAATTTTAGATATTGGAGAGAGCAGGGTGATGGGGTGGAAATTAGAAATAGTGGTGTTTTTACCTACTTTGTGGAGAGGTAGAATGTAGGCTGAATGCCAAAGTTTGGGTACATACAACTAATTTAAAGATCTGTTAATCAAGATGCTAATTGGGAGAGCAATACCTTCAGCTGCGCATTTGAGGAAGGAGGAGGGTATGTTGGCAGGGCCATTAGAGCATGGCTTAAGTTTAGATAAGAGCCTTTTTATGAAGTTGTTTGAAACTGGTTTGAACTGGAAATTAAAGTGACATTTATTAAGGTTGTTGGGTGTTGAGGAGAGGGAGTTGGGTGGATTATTGTATGGGAATGTTTTGGTTAGTTTAGCTATGGATTCTGTGAAGAAAGTATTGAAGTGAGAGCTCAGCTCCTTGTCAGTTAAACTAGGGTCAGGGCAGGGATTATTCCTGGACCCTGGGTGGAGAAGGGAGTTTTTCTGATTTCCAGAATTGTTTTGGGTTCTTATTATTTTTGGACTGAAGTTTATTATAGTAGTTTTTTCTGTCTAAAGTGATGAGTTTTTTTACTTGGTTGTGAAGTTGGGTGTATTGGAGCAAGGCAGAAGGCAGTTTATTTTTCTGATAAAGCTTCCAGGATTTGTCTCTGTGATGCATGATTTATTTAGTTTCTTTTGTCAGCCAAGGAGCAGAATTAGTTTTGATTTGTTTGTTTCTTAGAGGGGCTAGGGAGTTAAGAGTATTTAGGAAGATAGTGCTAAAATCTTCTACAGCATTGTCTAGGGGGAGAGTGTTTAGGATTTGCCATTTAATTTGTTTGAAAGTGTTTGTGAAAATTGTGGCGTTAAAGTTGCTAAGATTACGAGTTTGAATGTACTGGTGAAGATATTGGGTGGAGTTAGCTGACCGATGAGGGAAGGCAGGGAGATGGTCACTGAAAGTGTCGGGGATGGTGCCTGAGAGAATTATTTTGTTTGGATGGGAAACTAGAATCCAGTCTATGATGGATCCTGGAGGGTGGATTTTGTTAGGACGAGTTGTTGAATGGATTACTTGGGTGAAGTTGTATAGGTTAATGGATAGGGAGGGGGAAGGCATGTTGATTTTATTCCAATCAATATTAACGTCGCCTAGAATGTAGGTTTCATAATTTATTTCAGTCGAGGTCCAGTGAAGAATATTTTCAAGAGTAGAGATGTTGTCGCCTGGGGAGATATATAAGGAAATAATGGATATATGCTTACGTTTATTCAATCTGAGGAGACTTGCTGTTATTTCAGAATTTTTTAATTGTAGGGTTGGGATTTGCAGAGGGATTAGAGAGAGTCAGTTAGAGTAGATTAGAGCAGAGCCTCCACCTTTTTTATTTAATCGGTCACTTTTGAGGATGTGGAAACCTGGAGGTAAGATTTCAGAGTCAGTAATATGGGGTTTTAGCCAGGAATATGGGGTTTTAGCCAGGTTTCAGAGATGGCTAAGATGTCAGGTTGGTTGTGATTAATCCAAGCTTGTACTAGGTGGATTTTGTTGTTAAGGCTCTGGGCATTTATATATATATATATATATATATATATATATATATATATATATATATATATATATATATACATATATATACTGTTATATAAACATATGCACAAATATCAAAAAAGATATATATATATATATATATATATATATATATATATATATATATATATATATATATATATATATATATATATATATATATATATATATATATATGTGTGTGTGTGTGTGTGTGTGTGTGTGTGTGTCCATAGCATGTAGTGGAGTCATACACAGCACCATAACTCTACAACCAATTAGTGCAATAATTCCGGACACAGGCTGTCAAAATGGGTGGACTATGGTCCAAGAATAGGGACATAATGTACGTACTGCAGTTATAAATGTAGAATGCTGCTACAGTAACAAGGTTCATGTCAGCATACATGTTTAGAAGGCTGTCAGTTCTGAAACTGAAATGTATGTCATAATTTACAGACAGAAATCCTGACATCATCACAGTGATTTACCACAGAAATGAAAATAATGATTCTGTGGAACAGAACATACATGAGCAATAACCCTGGACAGTCTGAAACAATCTGGCCAGAAGAGAGGTATGCTCAGAACCCCTTAGTGCTACAAATCTGGGCCAATCCTGACCAAGGGGGGGGGTGTAAAGCCATGAAACTGGGAACAACAAATAGTGGAGTAGATAAGGTGGCACAGTTGATGCAGTAAAACCCTCATGTCTGTTGTACCATATATTGACTGGAATAGCCCAAGTCCAAAACCAAATTACTACCCACTAGTCACTGACATAAATTTTCATGTCATCCCACTGATGTGTCAGACATACACAACACGTATGGGAGCCAGGCAACAGTACATCTGATAAATATCGTGACATAACAAAAATGACACTGAGCTTCTAGGCATGTCACTAAGCACTGTCTAAACTACAGGCAGACTGACACAACACAAACCCAATTTTGCTATGGGGGATTACATATGCAATTGCAAATATATCAGGCACTACAGGGATGTAACAGCACTGAGAAACAGACACCAGTGTGAAAGTGCATACCCAGAACCAATCTCACCACATTCAAAGTGGCATACTGGTAAGCCACAGGAACAGTAGAGTATATGGACTGTGTGAACAAAATCATCAGCATGTTTGCCACTCACACACTACCCCTATATATACTGGGGCAATTCACAGTGTAGTCTGATGCTTGGATGTGGTATGGGACATGTCTTAGTCTCCCCTACAAACATATACAGCTGATAGAGCACCAGAAGCTGGAGCAGCATGCAAAGTCAGATAGCAAAGGACCATCAACGCTTACATCTAGCCCCCTCCCTACACAGGCCAAATAACACATTCACAATATACTGCTGCACAATCCTGACAGTCATCAACAATTGCCAGAAATACACAGTCCTCTCAACTGTATAGAGTCCCACAGAACATCCAGGCTTCATCCTCATATATAAGGCCTTCTACATGTAACATGTCTGGCAGTCTGATACACCACTGAATGATATCTGGAATGAAGTCACTATATAATGATATACTATACCTATACACCTCTTACAGCATGACATCTGGACAAAGCCTGACATACTTGGGGGCAGAGGCCCAAACACAGGGGCATTACTGACATATTGCTGTCATAAACTGAGAATGTTGCTGGTGTAACAGGGCTGTTGTAACATATCTGTTCTGAGGGATATGAAGTCAGAAACACACACATGAATGTTACCATTTACTGACTGCAATCCTCAGAGTATGCTACTGAATTTCCAAGGCCAAAAAAATGTGTTAGTAACACACCAAATTTAATAGTCCAAACTCTGGCCAGCCTGCAGATAGCCCTAGAGAGAGTTATGCCAACCACATAACACTATCAGACTTAAATTCATGCAGACCAGCCATATCCACACAAAGTTGTAAAACTAGCATTACCTCAACTGTATAACATCAATACTTACATTCTGTCCCTGTGTGTGGAACATTCTTCCCCACTTTGTTGGGCTGTCTCCACAGTGTTTGTTATAAGAGGTATTCCCAACTACACTCTGTGATGCTGTTCGTCACACACCTCCATGAAGTACTCCTCTCAGGCAAGGAAAAGGGGCAACACACACATGAGGTACTCAGTTATAGGAGTGTTTTTCCATGCTATTGGGTATGAGAATAATGCCACAACTGTTCCACATGCAATCAGCAATTGGGGGACTCCAATTGGTGCACAGGCCAGCAGCTGTTTATGAGTATTACCTACTAAAGGCAAGCTGCTGCCTACACAAAATAGATGTATACCCTACATCTGTCTCAGAAAGAGAGAGAGAGAGAGAGAGACAAACACACAGAATCAAACAGACAGACAGACATTCACACAGACTGAGATTGATGGAGTATACCAACTGAACTGAAAAAAAACACAGCTATGTCAAACAATTAAGCCTCTAATGGAATGTAGTAGGGGGCATGTAAACATGGAAAATAGGAAGTTCAAACAATATTATGTCTCAACAACACATGCTGTACTGGTATATTGCTAAACAGAGCCTATAGCCATATACACTGTGTCTGTCTGTAGTGACATAGAACACAGCTCAGGCCCCTGAGTCACCCCAGGAAAGGATGGCTCACATATGACCACTACTTGAGTGTGTGTTGCAGAATACTGACCATGACACTGCTAGGCCACACCCAGTGCAAATCATACCATCATTAACTCTGCTACGTCCAGCTCTGACTTGTGCCTCTTTTTTTCAAT
This sequence comes from Protopterus annectens, assembly GCF_019279795.1. Classification (NCBI taxonomy): domain Eukaryota; kingdom Metazoa; phylum Chordata; order Ceratodontiformes; family Protopteridae; genus Protopterus; species Protopterus annectens. Next base: position 49,775,305 of record NC_056727.1, on the reverse strand, counting down.
GCCAATGTCTCCAACCCATATAACATACCTGGTTTCACTACACACTTGTAGACCTTCCCTATCACTCTTAATGGTACTTGTCTGTCACAAATCGCATGTGACACTCTTCCCCACCACCCACATCCTGCCTATACTCAAGTCTTCACCTCTCCCCCACACTCGTCATTACTCTGAACTGCTTTTCCCAAGTATTTACACCTATCCACCTTTGAAAACTGTCCTCCCTGCATACTCACCATTCCTCCACCCTCCCTCCCATTCACACACATACATTCCATCTTAGTCCTGCTGACCATCATTCCTCCCCTCTCTAGACCATACCTCCACCTCTACAGGGTCTCCTCAACCTGTTCACTGGTCTCACTACAGACCACAATGTCATCTGCAAACAGCACAGTCTAGGGGGACTCCTGTCTGATCATGTCTGCCAACCTGTCCATTGCCACTGCAAATAATATTTTTACATATTAAATGAACACCCCATGCTGTCCAATATTTTTGGTATTCCAAAAATCCACAAAGGCCTGAAAAATCCTAAATTTAGGCCTATTGTGGATGGAAAAAAGATTCAAAACTTGCTTCGTCAGCAGATATTTAGACAATAAATTGCAAAAAAGTTTGGAGAAATTTACTTATATCAGTAAAGATGTGTGACAATTTTTGGAGAAGTTAACAGAGATCAAAGTTACTTCTGATTTAATTTTGGTTACAGTGGATGTAGCTAACCTTTTTCCAGTTATACCTCATGAAACAGGATTATCATGGTTAGAACAACAATTGAATAAGACACACATTTTTGACCAAGATCAGTTTAATAAGTTTATCACATTGATGGAGGTAGTTTTAAAGACTAATTACATATTTTTTGAAGGTCAGTATTACAGACAGACGAAAGGTGTAGCAATGGGGGCAGCATGTGCCCTCATTTTTGCGAACCTGGTCATGTCTTTCTGGGAACAGGAATTCCTAATGAAAAGTTCTTTTGGAACTGATATAGTGCATTATACCAGATTCCTGGATGACCTGTTCCTTATTTGGAGAGGAACTGAGCAAAGATTAAAATCATTTTTAGAATATATAAATGGGTCAGTTGAATTTTTAAAATTTACTTATGAGTACGATAAGGTAAAAATCACCTATTTGGATATTGATCTTCGTATTGATGCATGCAATACAAAGTTCATCACTAATATTTATAGAAAATCTACCTTTTCTAATTCATATTTGGATTATACCAGCTGGCACCTGCACCATCAAAAGAAATCTGTAGTTAAACGTCAGTTGGTGCGGGCAGCCAGAATGGTTAACCAATATGAAGATTTTTTATGTGAGGTATAATTCATATTGCAGATGTTTAGGCAGAGGGGTTATCCGAAAAATTTGTTGTCAGTTATATCCGCAGAGATTAAAAATAAGCATGATATGAGAGTGTATAAACCCATTTTGGATCATGTAAACAATGTTTATTCAGAGGGAGCAGCATCAGTGGTGGACAAAACAGTTAAAACTAATATTAATGAGTTTAATTATAACTTACAACAGTGAAGCTAGTATTATATCTGATATTATTCAAAGAAATTGGGAGATATTGCAATTTGATGAGAATATAGCACAGAAGGTTGGTAAAAATCCGAAAATAGTTTATAGGAAAGATAGATCCCTCAAGAACATTTTAGAAAGGAGAGTAGAGAATGTAACATTTCAAGTGTAATGGTTGTAGTTACTGTCCCTCCATTTTGGAAACAGGGAAATATTTCAAGTTAAATGGAAGAACAGTTTGTATAAATGGACATTTTAACTGTAATTCCACCAATGTGATATATATGGCCAAATGTCAGGACTGTCCCGTATTTTATATTGGGAAAACTTGTAGGAAATTCAAAGTTATAATCGGTGAACATTTAGTTAACATAAGGAATAACAGAATCACCAGTCTATTATTCAGACATACACACACATATGCAGGACATAGGTTTCAGTTCATGGTGGTACAACAGTTGCAAAAAGATGTGCAAGGAAGAATATCAGATGTGCATCTAGATATTATGGAATTAAAATGGCAACTGTTTTTAAATGCTTCACATTACCCTGGAATAAATTAAATGATTACTATTTCTATATTTTAAAGTTGCATAATATATTCGGGTAAATAAATTAATGTTGGTAATCCAACATTACTATTTATATATTATTTATATATTTTTTCATGAAAATAATGAATTTTCTATGTTAAAGTTTTTAATAATTATTTGTGAATGTTTTTGTCCGTTTTAAATGGTTTTTAACAATCAGTGATTTAATTGTTTAATTAAGGTGGAGTGTAAATAGAACTGGGTGTTTGTGTTTTTACATTGTTCTGAGGAAGTCCCTTTAGTGAGGAAGAAAGCACTTAACATTATCTGTAATAAATCGTGGTTTCCAAGGTGGTTGTCCTGTTCTTTCTGGTTTTGCAACACTCAAAATATCCAACTCCCACTTCACTGAAGCAGTTGAACTACAAAGATCTTCCCATGTAAGTAACCACTTGCCCTCCAAAAAATAAAGCCCAAACCACACCAACCTTAACCACCTATGAAGGGGGCTATGCCCCCCAAACCCCAATGTGGGGGGTGCACCCCAAGACCCCTCTAACTAAATATACCAACTCCAGGATTGCACTACAGTTGGGAAAAGGGCAAATTTCACCATCTTGCACAACAGTTTATTTACCCTGGGAAGATCTTCATTGTTCCGCTGCTTCAATGAAGTGGGAATTCAAAATTTTGAGTGTTGACAAAGTGATATTCGATAATATGCAATTTTGACAAAGTCAGGCAGACCCTAGCCAGGATTTGCCTCACTTCATTGAAATCCCATATCATCGAATTTCACTTTGTTGATGCTCAAAATATTGAACTGCCACATCATCAAAGCAGTGGAACTATGAAGACCTTCCCAGTAACCATTTACCCAGAAAGAAACAAAACCCAAACCACACCATCCCTAAACCACTGAGGAAGAGGGGTTATGCCCCCACATCCCTCCCTAACTAAATATACCAACTCCGAGATCGCACTACAGTTAAGAAAAGGGAGAAGTTCACCATCTCGCACAACAGGTCACTTACCCTGGGAAGATCTCCGTTGTTTCGCTGCTTCGATGAAGTGGGAGTTCAATATTTTGAGAGTCTACAAAGTGAGATTTGATAATATGCGATTTTGACAAAGTCAGGTGGACCCTAACCAGTAGAGGTAGCAGAAAATGAGGAAGGAGAATGAAAGAGGAAAGAAAAGCAGAAAAAGAAGTGATATAAATAGGTACACTATATGGACTCAATATGATTGGCAAACGTGGAGCATGTGAGAAATGATGAAGACCACAGATAGTTATACTAGAAAAAAAAAAGCAAATGCAATGAAAAAGAGACTACACAGAGAATGTTCTGTGGTTGATTCACCCAGGGGAGGGAGAATATGAGCATGTATAGGGTTAAATAGTATAAGACACTAAAGTGAGGGGAATAAAGAGTTATACTTCACATTCTACAGGAAAATAAGAGAATAATAAAGAGAAACAGAGTGGTAGGTGGGGCTTATGCAGAACAAATGATTCTTGTACTTAGGTTTGAGTTATTTGATGTTAAGACTGGTTATGTAAACTTTGGCACTTGTTTGGTCTCAGCGTAATTAAATTGTTATATGGAATGACACCATTTTTATTCACCAAGAGACCAGTTGTCAAGGTACTTGTTTAAGTGTGCCATGCATGAGGACCACATGAGATCCTATTTTAATGCAGTGGTATATGAACTAATGAAGAGAGTGATGAGCTAAACACACACACACACACACACACACACACACACTGTAACTTCATGTTGGCAAAGTCCCATTTGTCACTTTTTCCACAGCATACACTGCTGCTTACCTGTCCTGAGATTTTTCCATCTGGTCCAACTCTGCCCAGGTAGGGTCCAGAGTAATGAAGCCATCATCATTTGTCTCCTCATCACCATGGCCTGCTTGTGAAGTGACATTTATTGCCAAACATTAACAATATCTGTGAAAGAGAAACCTTCACTGAACTTTTCCATTCCCCATCACCATATGTAGTTTTCATTGAGGATGTAAGCCGTATTTACTTCCCAGTAGGGGGTTTTCCAGGTGAAGTAGGAGTAGGCCATCAAGAATGCTTGTCATCCTTGGTGTTTTGGTCCATCTTGATATCCATAGTACCCCTTTTATTTCATTCCAATTACGAATATTCAGGAAAGGCATCATAATTAACAAGTGTAGCCAGGAAATGGAATTGTCAGGCAGCCTTCTTCTCTTTCAACTTTCTAATATAAAGTACCATAGCTTTTCTATTCATTAAAAAGAGCACTGCTCTAGTCATGGGATAACAAATTCATATCCTAAATTCCCTTACTTAACATAAAACAAGTTCTGCAATGTTATTGCCAAAAAAGTGGACAATGAAGTATCTTGGGAGATTAAATGCCTTGTTTCTAGTGCTTATTATGTGTGTGCATTCTATTATTATATCGACACTTTACCTGGCAAAGAAAGGTCAGCTCCTTCATAATAAATGCAACAGGATCATCTCCCTCCTTCCCTTCAGTGAGCTCAGTGACACAGGTTGTTGTGTTGGCTACTATTTTCTGAGTTATCTAACTTTGTCTGTTATTTATGGGATCTGTTCTGTAATTCTGAGATCTGTACTGCTGGAACCCCTTGAATATCTTCTAGAGCTAACAATTTAGACTGCTGTATGTCTAATATATTGAAGCACCTAAAATGTAATAGCCTTCTTCATACTGTTTTATTTTTTGTTTGTTCAGCAGTATCATTTAGGTTTACTTTTACCACTGTCATTAATTTGGCAAGAGTAGTTTTCATCTTTACTAAACCATCAGAGGACTGAGGCACACTGGTCACATAATATTACTGTGTTTAACCGAGTGGAGCTGTAACAACCCAAGTAAACCAACAAAACACAGCATGCTAATAAAAAACACAGAGCATCAAAGTTTTATGAGTGATTGTACACTAATTCTCACTGGAAAAATATTTAAATTTGGAGAACACTGTGCCAAATATTAATAATTTACTCCCAGCCTTCAGGAATACATTGCCTTCCTTGTTTTCTGTGTTGTTATGAACATAGTTTGCCATGTGTCCTGCATAATGCTGATTAGCTTCAAACATGCTTATACATGATAGTTACCAAGGTGATTTTGTGTGTGTGTCATGTGTGTGTGTGTGTGTGTGTGTGTGTGTGTGTGTGTGTGTGTGTGTGTGTGTGTGTGTGTGTGCATCTCCGTGCGTGTGTGCTTGTGTGTGCGCATGTGTGTCATGTGTGCGCGCGTGTGTGTGTGTGTGTGTGTGTGTGTGTGTGTGTGTGTGTGTGTGTGTGTGTGTGTGTGTGTGTGTGCATCTCCGTGCGTGTGTGCTTGTGTGTGCGCATGTGTGTCATGTGTGCGCGCGTGTGTGTGCATATGTGTGTGTGTGTGTGTGTGTGTGTGTGTGTGTGTGTGTGTGTGTGTGTGTGTGTGTGTGTGTAAAGGTAGATAGACAGATATTATACCTATGCATGGCAGGTTGTGTGCCTGATAACTTGCACTCATGCACTTGTTAGGACCATTGAAAATGGCTACGACTGAGCTCTTGCTTTTTTTGAATACATCTGTGTTCCTGCCATGCCCTATTAACCTGTAGTATATGACCTATCAGTACTAATTTCATAATGTTATGATGTGAACTACCCATATAGGACCACCAATACCATCAACATAATCACCAGTATCATCATCATTAACCCTGTTCTTCCACATTTTCTGCATGGGTTTGGGGTATCATGTCAACTGTTGCCATCTCTCTTGATTCAGTACCACTCTCCTACCATATTAGGCAGTCATGCTTAACTGTTCCAGGTCTTCTCTCACACAGTCCATCTATGTCTTTGCTGCACTCCCTTGCTTTCCTCTTGCCTTCTTCTTGTCTGTCCCAAATATTCTTTAATAGATTGTCTTCTGCTTTCCTGCATGTGTCTAAACCACCATCATCTGTTCTCTATGGCCTTCTCTGCAACTGGAGCTACTTGTGCTTCTGCCATAATGTCCTTATTTCTTCACCTACGCACAGAGTGAATCCTACAACCACTCTTAGGTGCATAATCTCTTCATACATAGCTTCCTGTGCTGCTCAGATCTCTGTACCATCCAGGAGTACTTGTCACACCACTGTTTTGTACACCTTACTTTTAAGCTTTTTTTGGCAATTTTCTGTCAAACATTACTTCTGACACTCTATGCCAGCTGGCTGCAGTCCCTTTGATTCTAGTTTTGACCTCCTCATTCAGACTTCCCTTCTCCTCAGCTACCCCTCCCAGATACTTAAAAGTATTTACTTTTTCCCTAGTTTCCCCTTCTATCTTAATTCTCTTCTTCTTCAAACTTCCTTATTTGCTGCCATTACAACTGTCTTATCTATACTCAGTTTTACCCATGTGCCTTTTGCTTTGTATTCTATTCATTTTTGAGTTATTCTTTAAACTCTGCCTGTAATGCTGCAATGTCTGCATACAGCAGCTTTGTTGATCTGTCTCCCCTCACATGCTTGCTAATGTAGTCTATCACCAGCATGAACAGCAGTGGGGTCAGAGTTGAGCTTTGATGCACACCCACTCCCACTGCAAACCCATATGTGAGTCTGAACACTGTTTGCACTTGTGTCTACTAATGTTTCTGGGACTTCAAAACATTGCAAGACTGCTCAAATTAGCTCTTTTAGGATGCTGTCATATGCTTTCTCCAAGTCTAGGAATGCCCAGATTGTCTCTTTTCTCATCTCTATCATCTTCTTAGGTCATTTGTGCTGAATCCTGATTTGAATTACAACCTCTAATCTCCCATCTTATAGGTTCCTAAGTTCATAGGTAAGGATTACACTACCTGCCTTTGCAGGACATATTAAGACTAGACAGTTTCCCTTTATGAGCTCAAATTAACCTGTCCCATTTGGTTAGAGATTGGCCTTACACATCCCTTGGTCGATAATTATATATTACTCATAATGAGAATAACTGTGATCACACCACAGATAATTTGAATAAACCCATGCATGGAAAAAACTTTTAGGAGCTGCCTCTGTCCATTAAAAGTAAAGGGGGGCAGTTCTGTGGTAAAGTTTCTACATCCCATCCATCGACAATTTGCACTTGAATATGAACAGGGATGAACATTGTTTTATGTGGTTGGGGAGTCTGTTTCACAGCAGCAATATCCTCTGTGAGATATACCTGCCCCTACTAACCATTCTTTTGATTTTGTAGAGGAGGTTTATATCCCTATATACTGAGTATTTTTGATGCCATTTGACTTTCTGATATGCAGTAAATCCTTCAGTATTGGGTGGGAGAATGTCCTGTATGCCAGACACATTTCACCTCTTAGCAGTCTGTAGGATTCTGAGTATACTGACAAGGGACTGAGTCATTCAAAGTACGACATGTAGTTCAGGCCTTGCATCCTTTCAGTAAGCTATCTCAGTGGGTGTTCCATTTGTTGCATGTGTCTGGACAGATGCATGTCAAAGGGGTATTATGTTCAATGATTGGTCTAAAGATGGCTGAGTAAAGGGGGAGAATGACATCCCTAAATCTAGACACAATCCCTCTTTTTATAAGCTGTGCAATATAGAAAAGACTTTCTTACAACAATGGGCACATACTGGTCAAAAGTTAGGTCACACTGTCCACGTAAGTTCCCAAATCCTGAAAAAGTGGCATAACTCATAGGTCTGTATTGTTAATGTGACCGCTGTCCTGGGATGCATGATTTTCCAAAGAATAAAATAATGCATTTTTGGGCATTGGTTTCAGTCCATAATTTTGGAACAGTTATTTATTTGGGACAAACCTTCCTGCAGGATGGCTAATTCATTTGGGGATTAAAAGACTGCCCCTAGCTTGCATTCAATTGCAAACTTAGTCAGGCAAATACATTTTTTATTGACTTTACTTCAGAAAAGCAGATGCCAAAAATGAGCCATCCTAACACAGAACTCTGGGAGACTCCACTGCTGATTGGTCTCTTTCTGGAGGTAACTTCCCCTATTTTGATATCTGGGATCTTATCTGTGAGCCAGTTGGCAATCCAGTGGGTGACACAGAAGATTATGCCCAGTTTACTTAACTTTTTACTATGACTGAGTGTGGAATTGTGTCAATGCATTGATCACGTCTACGAAAGTGGTGTGTACCATTTTTCCTTCTATGACGTCCCTCTTTTGGGCCAGTAATCAAGGAGCCTCACTTATCACCACTGACACTGGTGGGCAACATTCACTTTGAAAAAAAATAAATAAATGCAGTATTTTCAGATGCTGCTGTCGGCACCATGCACAATTTCCCTTAAGAGTACACAGGGAGCACACTCCAATCTTGGAGCTGGACTTCCTGTCCAGACCCCAAATACAACTTCAACTTTTTCTCTGCAGAAATCAGTGCTATGTGTCCCTGTTCCAAGTAGCTGAAACACATAGTCTTTGAGATTTGATTTTTCAGACATACACACACACACACACACACACACACACACACACACACACACACACACACACACACACACACACACACACACACACACACACACACACACACACACACACACACTCACACACACACACCTGGGAAAGGCTGGTACAGATTTACCCGCTATGCCACTTCCACCCAGATTATAAGGTAGATTCACTGCCATCAGCCAGCTACTTTAAGGCTGTTAGCAGGGTACCCAATTACTCTTATAAAAAATAATACTAATACAAATGGTAGTTTTAACCAATCGGCAAGAATTTCAGGGCATGATCCTACAGTGCCACTAAATAAATGCAAGAACTCTCAAGAGTTAAATTGTTTTCCAGAAGACCAAGACAGAATAAAGGTATACATATATTTAATAATAAATAATAAAATAAAAAACATGAAAATACTGAATATCTGTTTATAATAAACACCAGAGTTTCAATTCACAGGAAATATAAACAGATGGAAAGACTCAGACAGATTCAGAAAAATAAAACATTTTAGCTAATCTAACTATATTTTACTAACTGACTAAAGAATTACTGTTCCTTAATTAAGCTACTTACTAAAGCAAGGCAAGATGAAGTGGGTGAGTGGATGTGTCAGTTCCAAAATAGAGTGGTGGTGGTGGATATCTAGTCACCTGCCTTTGTAACTACCCCCTCACTAGACACTTGATGGAGGATCTGGCACAGATATGTCACAATACATACACAGAACTTTGCTAAAGATTATTACAGTATCTGGAAACTGTAAAACAATTCCAACCCTTTCATCCTTCTTGCAGAGCCTAACTAGCCATTCTCTGGCAGCCAAGGGTAGCAATTAGTTCACCACTAAGGACAATAAGAGCAGGACCAGTAACTGTCGGGGTCTGTGGAAGGTCCTCCTTTATGCAAGGGAATGACTGTAGCTGTTCTTCATGTGCTTGGTTGAAAACATGTATGGAGGCTGAGACTGCACAATGTCATTAGAGATGGGGCTAAATCATAAATCATATTTAAGACATATCCAGCGGCATTGCCAGGACCCATTGATGCAGTACTTTTTGTATTTAATATTACTTTTAGGACTGGGTCTTGTGTGACAGCTGGAAGAGACACAGACTGAGGGTAGAGAGGGATAAAGTTAAAGCTAAAAGTATTGGCTGATATGTTTCTATATCTTCATGCTCATTGTAGGTAACTCTGCTCACAATCGACTCAGCACATTGCTACATTGTGATTTTGAGATTACAAACTTAACCAAAGAATGCCTTCAGATTGTCTTTTGAAGGGTAGTTATTTTAGTGATTATATAATGCAGAATATATATATCTATCTAGCATATATGTGTGTGTGAATTTTATTTTCTACCAGTAGCATAAATACCACCTTGGGTCTCTCCTAAAAAGAGGCTATTAGCCAAGTGGGACTAAACTAGTCATAAAGGATAAATAAATAAATCAATAACTAAGTAAATAATACATAAATGAATGAATACTACTCTGTGTATTAGTTTATCAGTCACCCTCTGGATTACTTCTGTGCAGTCTGACAGGAGCTTGATACCACTGTACTGCCTAAAGCTGTGAATGTCCCCAATGCTCTAATGCACTGACACTAGAATATTGATTCTCTAGCCATCTGGGATATGGCTTTTTCTCCATACTGCTATGAGTACCCTTTGGAATTATGTCTCTCCTAACCCATGTAGCACCGTTATTATATCTGTTGTGACCACATCTAAGCCTGTTGCGTTTTCTGACTTTATTTTCCTTAGTGCTGTTCTTACTTATTTTAGGGTAGCCTCCTTTTGTTTTTCTTCTTCTTTTTTCAATGTAGGCTGTGTCTGCAACAGTACAGCTTCTGTAGGGTTTTTCGTCATTCAGAAGCTGCAGAAAGCACTCCTTCCATCTGCTTTTAGTGTCCTTGTGACTGGTAATCAGGTTGTTGCTGGCTTCCCTTGCTAAAGATGTCAGATGACTGTTTTCTTTATCTTTCTGTCTTTGCCTTACAGTCTGTTAGAGAATATGTGTCATCTGCTGAGTTATTTTCCAGAATCTGGACAAGTGTCTTTGATGCCTTGTTTTTTGCTGTTGCAACTGCTCTCAGTCTCTTTATTAGTCAATTAGTATTCCTTCTTACCCTGGTCCAAATTTCCTATCCCCCACTTTTTTATGCATTACTTCTTTCTTTTGATGACTTTCTTGACCTCTACATTCCACCAACAGCTTTCCTAGTATACCTTATTTCCATACCTGGCTTGTTAGCTTATCTGCTTTATAGTCCTCACACATGTTGTTTTGAGGTGCTGCTATTCTTTTTCAATTTCAACTATTTTCTCCTCTTCCTGAAGTGATAGGCCCCTGAGGGTTTACTTGAACTTTTTTATTTTCTATCCAGTCAACTTCAAGGTCTTCAACCTAGTCTCTGTTGTCCTTAGAACCTGACCACTGCTTGCTGCCGAATGTGGCAACCAGTAATTTATTCTGTGGGCTGACTATTTCATTGGGAATGTCTTTGAATTACTGATTCTACCCCAGTGATCTCTCCTTACTAGGAGGCATTCTACCTGAGTTACATGTTGGCCAGCCTTGTATGTGATCTTATCAGTGCCTCTCTTGATGAAACATATGTTGGCCACCATCAATCGATTTTCCAGACAGAAGTCTAGAAAGGCCTTGCCTTCTTTATTCCTGTTGCTCTATCCATGTGGATCCAAGCAGAACTCACATCCTGCACTGGCTGTCCTGATATCCAAAATCAGGTCTCCCATTATCAACACCAATTCATGCTGTCCTGTTTTAAATAGTAGACCCTGCATCTGTTGCCTGAATACACTATTTTCCTCCGTGGCAATACCAAGCTATGAGGCATCAGTTGAAATTATGAAAACTCCTCTATCCTTACATTGGACTCTGATTGCTGTATGTCACTCACTATTTCTGCTGAAATCTCTTCCATCTTCTGAAGCCTCTCCTTCAACACAAATTTCCACACCATTTCTCCTCTGTCCTTCCTCTGAATAGTAGACTCTGGATCCCAAGCCAAGTGCATTTGCTGCACTGCCATTTCATCTTCTTTCTTGGATACAAAGGATGTCCAGCCTCCTCCTTACTATCATGTCATCTACTTACAAGCTAATTCCTATCAGTGAACCTATACAGAGAGTAGCAATCCTCAGTTCATGTTTTGTGGGTTGACTGGTTTTACCTCAAACTTTTGCTCTACAGAGTTTTCCCATGTATCCTGAGCTGGGCAATTGGACAACTGCTGGCCAGACTCTTATGACCCAGGGCTGCTGGGCTGTATGGTGGGCACACTACCTCAGTTAACATGGGTTCCTAACATAGGCTGGAACAAACTGGTTCCGTAACTGACATATCATTGAATGCCCATTTTTAGCGACATTAGTTAATATAACCAAATCAGCTACAGCCAATTTTTACACGATCAAGTGGCTAACTCTGATGTGGCAAGCATGAGAGTTACTCCACAGAGACAAAGGAGGAACACACAAAGTCCACACAGGCATTGGTCAGACTCAAGCCTTGTTTTGTGCATAGTAGATGGAGACTTTCACCATTATGAAAACTGTAGACATATGCTGTATGTATTGCATAACTAATATCAATCCAGAGCCTTTCATTGAAAAAGCCAAACTGATGATGGTCCAATTTTAAAAGAATTTAAATATCCAGATTAATGAGGTCTGAGATATGTTCCATAGTTTTACATATGATGCTAGTCAGATTCATGGGTCTGTAATTGTCATCATCTATGTCTGGGCCACCATCATGTAACAGCATTAAAAAGCTATTTTCCAGGCTTTAAGAATATAATCAGTGGAGAGGCTTTGATTAAAGAGGTTAGATAGGGGTTCAGATAGGCCATAGTTTGCACTGCTGTCAAGAAACCTGGTATATTATCAGGGTCCCTGGAAGAAGTGTTCTAAGTTTTTAATAAGGCTGACAGGTCTTGTAACACAGGAAATAAAGGATGTGTCTGGAATTGCTGAATCTGTGGAGCAGCTGTAACTGTGGGTAAAGTACAACTTTCAGTAAATTTGTTAGGCAGAATGCTAGGTATTTCCTTTGTGCCAGAGTATGCAGTATTATTGTGGACTAGCTCAGAACATTGTTGCATGTTAGTTATTAACCTTTTGACATTCACTTCTTATGCCAATGTTTTTTAAAGTGTCAAGTTTCTTTTAAAAGCTTCATATGTAAGTACTAGGGAATCAATCTACAAACTATTTCAATCCTAGCTAAAAAAAAAAAAATATATATATATATATATATATATATATATATATATATATATATATATATTTACAAAAGAGCCCACCATTCCCAGGGATGACAACACAAGACATATCAGGGAGAAAGTAGGCTGTCTATACAATTATGTAGGTTTACCCTGAAGGTGGCAAAGGTGCTAATCTGCTTGATACATACCAGATGTACGTTTCCGAGACAGGGAATAGGTTGGATCATGAATCCATCATGCCATCTTATCTTATTCATCTATTGATAAAGGTTTAGTTCTTTTAGCTTTACATTTGAGGAAACATTTGCTCAGAGAAGGAATAGCTATCCACTGCTTTGGTGACTTTTTAAGCGAATTTAATGAGGTTAGAGAGACAGGACCTGGATTTTTAAAGCCAAATTGATGAGGGTCTAGGGTTAAAAGATTTTCATTTTTCAGATTAATGAATTCCAAAATAAGAGAAATTAAAGGAAGGAGACTCCAAACCAGTAAAAGCAGAGCAATTTAATGCAATATAACACAAAATAACACGTTAAGCACTTTCACCCAGAACACTCCCAGGCTAAGCTAAGGTGAAAGCACTTAACGTATTATTTTGTGGTATATTGCATTTAACTTCTCTGCTTTTACTGGCTTTCAGCCTCCTTCCTTTAATTTTCATGGTTTGCAATACTTGGAGATTTCTTCGAATTCTGAAATAATACATATTATAGCTTTGTATATGAGACTAGTGAGACTAGTATCAATAGCAGAGCCACCCTCATGTAACAGTATTAAAGTAGTTATTTTCCAGTGTTTATGAATGTAACAAATGGAGAGATTAAGATTAAAAAGGTTTTGTGTGTGTTCAGTTAGACATATTTAATACTGACAATCTGGCAACTTGGCCCATTATCAGGGCCAGTCAATGAAATGTTCTTGGCTTTTGTGAGGTTGAGGGGACTTTTTCCATAGTAATTGAAGGAATTAGCAGGGACTGTGAAATCTGTGTAACCATAACTGCAGGATGAGCAAAGTTTGCACTAAATTTGTGAGCTAGGCAATTCATTTCCTTTAGGCCAGAGTGGGCAGTATTGTTCTTGACTTTTTCCTGAACACTGTTGCATATTATTTCCTAACATCTTGTCATAATTTAAATAGGTTTTGTAGTTATTTTTGGTTTAAGTGACAGTTTTAATTTCATAATCATTTCTGAGCCTCCTAATTGTTCTTTAAGATCTTTACTAGTTTGCATAGGTGTCCTTTAAAGCTAGGTAGAATGAGACCTATTACAAGCATTGGCATTTCTTTCTTCTGTTATATAATATAGCTATTCAGATACTCAATTATAGCAGAGTGATTTTAAAATGTTCTTTATATTCGGTCTGGAAAGTGAGTGACTTATCAATCATTCATTGTGAGAAACTTCTGATAACACACAGGATCTTTTTTGCCATCCAACCATTACCAAAGTGTAACTCCTTTTGTAGCTTCTATGCTAAATTTGTTATCCGGGAGTTCATTCCAGTTATCTATAAGAGTGTCACTGCCATATCACACCCCCACTCCATCAATATATCCCTTTATGTATTTCTTGTTAGTTGTATTAATCTGCCACAGAGTTTATATGGAGTTCCTTCTCTGCACATCTTGTATAGCATTTTATAATGCTTGCATTTCCTTATTTGCATTTGCAAAATTCTTTTTATCAATGTGAAAAATATCAACTTCCCCTTTTATTTCTTCCGTCTCTTATCCTTACATATATTGCAGGAGAAATCATACTTCTAGACTCGACCAGTGCTTAGCCTTCTCTTCTTTCTGAAATAAAATGCCATCTATTAATGGCTGCAGTAGAATGAGACAGAATTTTAATACAATAAGCTTATCTTCAGTGTTATCACATTCCATACCAACAGTTCCATATGTTGCATGCACATAATTTTTTTTTTCATTTTAAATACTGGTGTTCTAGGTATTAGTGGGACAGAATCTATGAATGTGACAATGCCTTTTACATCTGAAATAAGCTGATTCATTACTGTGATACTTTTTATTTCTTAGAAGATTGGACCTTTTTTACCAAAGCTTTAGCTTTAGATGCAGATGTTTCAGTTTTAAACAATAGGCTCTTAAACTGGCAAGAAATCTAAGTTTCCCTCTTGTCAAATTTTTCAGGAAGGCTTTACAACATACACTTTGTCATATTACAAGATAATCATATTTTAAATATGGACATTGACAAGGTATTTAATACATTATTATTATTATTATTATTATTATTATTATTATTATTATTATTATTATTATTTAAAATTGTGTTTTAATGTACTTTAAATAGTGCTTATGAGCTCCTACCACTGAAAATGTTATCTTGCACTTCTGATTTTGTCCCTGCCCTGGTTAAGAATTAATGTATAAGTTTTTCATAGTTAGTGCAAACAGTTCCTCCATGTCAGTAACAGTTTTCATGTACTCAGCTGGGAATAAAATAATTTTGGTCCATTTTTGACATGTCCTTGTTTTCCTGTGTGGGATACAACATTTTTGACATGTCCTTGTTTTCCTGTGTGGGATACATTTCAGAAGTGACTAAATAATACTCAGTGTTATTTTATCTATCTCTCTATCTATCTATGAATCATTCGAGTTATCTATTTATTTGCTTTAATGACCAGGTAAATAAATTGGTCAAGGGACCATTTTCAGTCACAACCATGCTAAATAGGCAAAGACATAACATGGAGTTGACTTCATAATCAACACTTATGAAATAAGCATATTGCATCTGCATATAATGCATAATGAAAACCACTATCCAGTTCATAAGATATTATAATATCAGAAAACAAATTTGAAGAAATTGTGAACATAGCAGCATAATACTCCAACAGTGATAAGTGTGAACAACCAAAGTGACTTATTGTAAAGAATGCAAAGCTAGTATATACAAGGCAAAGTCAAGTATAGTCCTAGCACTGATAAATACTGTTACGATGATCAGAATTAATAAGGGACAAAAAAGAAAGCATAACCCTATTGATATCCTACCAAACTTTTGTAGATAGTAATATAATACTTCAGTACTAATAAAAGTACGATAAACAAGATAACTTATTACAAAAAATGCAAAGTAAATACGTACACAGCAAAGTCAAATATAGTCCTGTCATTGGTAAATACATTAGCTTGGCTAAAAGTAACTAATAATATGTAAAGAATCAATACTATTATAAAAGAGTGGAAAGAGTTATTGAAACAAAGTGTGTTAAAAGATTATATATGTATAATGACCACATCTCCAAAGCTATTGCATTTATTCTTAGTCTATAAGTGCGAATTCAACCCATTTCAATAAAGTGTAAATCGTCGATGCCTGTAATTTCTATATTATGTACTATTATGTAATTCTCAAAGTCTTTTGCCATATTAAAAAAATACCTGTAAGTCACATCAGGGTTAAAAGAATGTCTACCTAAAGTTGGGATAGTGGAGATTAGTGAAATTATGTCAGAAGATTGTTTTCTCTAACTTGTAGCAAAGATGTAGTGAAAAAAGACAGCTGTGTAATAACTGATACTGCATTTCAAGCCCAGTAATATGAACACCGAAGATCAAAACACTTCCAGTATTAGTAGGTTAGTAATTTTGGATTCACCCCTTAGCTGAGAAGACCATTGCTCACTGTTAGCTCAGTGTGTTGCCTACAGAAAACAGTGGGGTTCAGTGTGTGGCCAACATATTTTTGGGAGGATGTTGCATAATTACAGGTACAGTTCTAAGGGTAGCAATCACATAGGTCAGTACCAATACCAGCTGTTACAGCTGTGCAGGCACCTGAGTAGTATCTAAGACTTTCCATAACACCTCCATGGTTAAGGGGATAGAAAGAACCACAAGAAGTAAATAAAACTTATGCCAGCTTACAGAGTGTCCACCAGGTAAGAGAAGTCACTCCAAGAAGCAGTTCTATAATGAAAACAATTCATAACTTGCATTTTAGATAGTCATTACACCTCTCTAATCACATCACAACAGCAAAACCTAAGCCTGCCCGTTTCTGGTTTTACATATTTCACAGGAAAAGTAGATCAAATAATTTAAATACTTTGCAGATGAGGAAGACTGACAAACCCTTATTTATCAATTCTCTGGCCAAACTGCCAGGGTTTACATGGCCTGTGTCAATTCATTTAACTAAACTAGAGACAGAGATGCATAAAAGCATTAAAGGAATAACAGAAAAATAACCAACTTTAGCTTTACATAGTTTGCTGGAGAGGTATTTACACTGTTTACAGAGTGCATCAAATGCTGATTTTAGTCCATAGAGGTAACTCCACCATTTTTGTATTACACACTCTGGGGCTCATATAGTACTTCCAAAAACAGGCTATGTGTTGTGGTTAACAACTCTTAGCCTCAGCTAGTCCCTTATTCCAGCTCCACACAAAAGTTTACCTGCTCTTACACTAGGCCAGATTCAACATAGGCCACAGATCCTTATTCTGCTCACTTCTGGCTTATATGTATGCAAATATAAGGGCTAAACACTACTACAGAAATGTCAGCTAGGCTATCTAAGATCCTCATAGATCAATAGCCTAGTAATTAAGGACACAGACACCACCCAAGCTAAATGGACCATCCAATTCTAGGAACTACAAGCTTTCAAACACAGTCTGTACTCCAGGCCACAGTGATCATCCCTCTTGAGTATTAAACTTCCTACTGTCCTGTTTCCAGGATACAACCTTTTATACACCCATAATAGGCAATCTTTTTTTATTATTTTATCTAACACAACCAATTACTTGAGTAATTGTCAGAATTCTAAAAACATAATGCACATATAAAGATATATTACAAAGTTTCCCTAAACAAAATGTCACTAAATACACACACACACACGCACACACACACACACACACACACACACAAACACACACACACACACACACACACGCACGCACACACACACACACACACACACACACACACACACACACACACACACACACACACATATATGGATCTACTTGTGTTATATACCTCCCCTGTCTGCTGTCTTACCTGTCTTGTCTGTCTTCCTACCCAACCAACCTCCCCAAATATACTTACTATCCTTCCTCAACATCCCACTCTCACCTTATAAAAAAAGGGCAATCTGTTCCCACAAAAAAAGTCTTGTTTCCAGGATACAACCTTTTATACACCAATAACAGGCAATCACTTTTTTATTATTTATAATGTCACTAAACCACACACACACACACACACACACACACACACACACACACACACACACACACACACACACACACACACACACACACACACACACACACACACTCACACACACACACACACAAACATATATGTATCTACTTGTGTCATATACCTCTCCTGTCTGCTGTCTTGTCTGTCTTCCTACCTAGACTACCTCCCCAAATATACCTACTATCCTTCCCCAACATCCCACTCTCACCTTATAAAAAAGGGCAATCTGTTCCCACAAAAAAAATGTTGACCCATACATAGCTGTTCATTTCACACACTTTTTCACTGTGCATATGTAATCTGGTCTAATTGGCTTAATAACACACTGCTGTTGTCTTCACCCCTCTCTCAGGGGTTTGAGTGTCCAAATTCACATCCAAATTCTGTACAAATACACAGCTCTTGTTGTATCAGAGATGGACAGCTATGGACCTTCCCTAGACCCATCCTGCACATCCCTAGTTATCCTTCATATTGTTATTCCCTCTGCATGCCCCCTTTTTCACCACTATCCTATCAATCCTTTTTTCTATTCTTTTAAAAAAAATTAGCACAGGGGTAAGTGGAAGTAAGCAGCAGTAAGTGGCAGTAAGCGAGTTTGCATGATGCTAAGTGATGCCTACACAGATTAAGTAGTTTCACATTTAACAGTGTGCTGGCATCGCTTACCATGACACAAACCTGTGAAAACCTTCTTAAAACTGCCTTAATCACCCTGTCTCCATCAGACACTGTTCTGCCCAGCAACAAAATAATCACACCTGCCAAGACTTGAACTCAGGACCCTGCATATCATAGTCAGAGCAATTTACCATTACACCATCAGAGCTACAACAATGAATGTGTTTTTTTTTCAAATATGTCATTCAGTACAGGTATAGAATAGTAAGGAACAAACACTGCAGAATCAGTCATGTTTAGTATATATAAATGTACACATATAGATGTATATGGTGATAGATAAATATTAAAATATATATACATCAGATATATGGAACTATACATATAAAACAAATACATATAGAATCTATACATATATATTGTTATATAAACATATGCACAGATATCAAAAAAGATATATATATATATATATATATATATATATATATATATATATATATATATATATATATATATATATATATATTCATATCAGTATAGATATATCTAAAAGAAACATATATATGTGTATATACATATATATATATATATATATATATATATATATGTGTGTGTGTGTGTGTGTGTGTGTGTCCATAGCATGTAGTGGAGTCATACACAGCACCATACCTCTACACCAGTTAGTGCAATAATTCAGGACACAGGCTGTCAAAATGGGTGGACAATGGTCCAAGAATAGGGGCATAATGTATGTACTGCAGTTATAAATGTAGAATGTTGCTACAGTAACAGGGTTCATGTCAGCATACATGTTTAGAAGGCTGTCAGTTCTGAAACTGAAATGTATGTCATCATTTACAGACAGACAGACAGATATACTCACATCATCACAGTGATTTACCATAGAAATTAAAATAATGATTCTGTGGAACAGAACATACATATGAGCAATAATCCTGGACAGTCTGAAACAATCTGGCCAGTCGAGAGGTATGCTCAGAACCCCTTAGTGCTACATATCTGGGCCAATCCTGACCAAGGGGGGGGGTGTAAAGCCATGAAACTGGGAACATACA
This sequence comes from Protopterus annectens, assembly GCF_019279795.1. NCBI lineage: Eukaryota > Metazoa > Chordata > Ceratodontiformes > Protopteridae > Protopterus > Protopterus annectens. The sequence continues at coordinate 49,755,537 of NC_056727.1, read as the reverse complement.
AATACTGGAGTAGATAAGGTGGCACAGTTGATGCAGTAACACCCTCATGTCTGTTGTATCATATATTGACTGGAATAGCCCAAGTCCAGAACCAAATTACTCCCCACTACTCACTGACATAAATCTTCATGTCATCCCACTGATGTGTCAGACATACACAACACGTATAGGAGCCAGGCAACAGTACATCTGATAAATATCGGGACATAACAAAAACTACACTGAGCTGCTAGGCATGTCACTAAGCACTGTCTAAACTACAGGCAGACTGACACAACACAAACCCAATTTTGCTATGGGGGAATACATATGTAATTGCAACTATATCAGGCACTACAGGGATGTAACAGCACTAGGAAACAGACACCAGTGTGAAAGTGCATACCCAGAACCAGTCTCACCACATTCAAAGTGACATACTGGTAAGCCATAGGAACAGTAGATTATATGGACTGTGTGAACAAAATCATCAGCATGTTTGCCACTCACACACTACCCCTATATATACTGGGGAAATTCACAGTGGAGTATGATGCCTGACTGTGGTATGGGACATGTCTTAGTCTCCCCTACAAACATATACAGCTGATAGAGCACCAGAAGCTGGAGCAGCATGCAAAGCCAGATAGAAAAGGACCATCAACGCTTACATCTAGCCCCCTCCCTACACAAGCCAAATAACACATTCACAATACACTGCTGCACAAACCTGACAGTCATCAACAATTGCCAGAAATACACAGTCCTATCAACTGTATAGAGTCCCACAGAACATCCAGGCTTCATCCTCATATATAAGGCCTTCTACATGTAACATGTCTGGCAGTCTGATACACCACTGGATGATATCTGGAATGAAGTCACTATATAATGATATACTATACCTATACACCTCTTACAGCATGACATCTGGACAAAGCCTGACATACTTGGGGGCAGAGGCCCAAACACAGGGGCATTACTGACATATTGCTGTCATAAACTGAGAAAGTTGCTGGTGTAACAGGGCTGTTGTAACATAACTCTTCTGAGGGATATGAAGTCAGAAACACACATGAATGTTACCATTTACTGACTGCAATCCTCATAGCATGCTACTGAATTTCCAAGGCCAAAAAATGTGTTAGTAATACACCAAATGTAATAGTCCAAACTCTGGCCAGCCTGCAGATAGCCCTAGAGAGATTTATGTCAACCACATAACACTATCAGGCTTAAATTCATGCAGACCAGCCATATCCACACAAAGCTGTCAAACTAGCATTACCTCAACTGTATAACATCAATACTTACATTCTGTCCCTGTGTGTGGAACATTCTCCCCCACTTTGTTGGGCTGTCTCAACAGAGTTTGTTTTAAGAGGTATTCCAACTACACTCTGTGATGCTGTTCATCACACACCTCCATGAAGTACTCCTCTCAGGCAAGGAAAAGGGGCAACACCCACATGAAGTACTCAGTTATAGGAGTGTTTTTCCATGCTATTGGGTATGAGAATAATGCCACAACTGTTCCACATGCAATCAGCAAGTGGGGGACTCCAATTGGTGCACAGGCTAGCAGCTGTTTATGAGTATTACCTACTAAAGACAAGCTGTTGCCTATACAAAATAGATGTATACCCTACATCTGTCTCAGAAAGAGAGAGAGAGAGAGAGAGAGAGAGAGAGACAAACACACAGAAACAAACAAACAGTCAAACATTCACACAGACTGGGATTGATGGAATATACCAACTGAACTGAAAAAAAAACACAGCTATGTCAAACAATTAAGCCTGTAATGGAATGTAGTAGGGGGCATGTAAAAGTGGAAATAGGAAGTTCAAACAATATTATGTCTCAACAACACATGCTGTACTGATATATTGCTAAACAGAGCCTATAGCCATAGAAACTGTGTCTGTCTGTAGTGACATAGAACACAGCTCAGGCCCCTGAGTCACCCCAGGAAAGGATGGCTCACATATGACCACTACTTGAGTGTGTGTTGCAGAATACTGACCATGACACTGCTAGGCCACACCCAGTGCAAATCATACCATCAGTTACTCTGCTATGTCCAGCTCTGACTTGTGCCTCTTTTTTTAATGCCAATGTCTCTAACCCATATAACATACCTGGTTTCACTACACACTTGTAGACCTTCCCTATCAGTCTTAATGGTACTTGTCTGTCACAAATCGCACGTGACACTCTTCCCCACCACCCACATCCTGCCCATACTCAAGTCTTCACCTCTCCCCCACACTCGTCATTACTCTGAACTGCTGTTCCCAAGTATTTACACCTATCCACCTTTGAAAACTGTACTCCCTGCATCCTCACCATTCCTCCATCCTCCCTCCCATTCACACACATACATTCCATCTTAGTCCTGCTGACCATCATTCCTCCCCCTCTAGATCATACCTCCACCTCTACAGGGTCTCCTCAACCTGTTCACTGGTCTCACTACAGACCACAATGTCATCTGCAAACAGCACAGTCTAGGGGGACTCCTGTCTGATCATGTCTGTCAAACTGTCCATTGCCACTGCAAATAAGAAAGGTCTCATAGCTGAACCCTGATGTACTCTCTACTCCATCTTAAACACACATTTCACTACCAATGCAGAACTCACTGCTGTCACACTAGCCTTGTACATATCTTGTAGCATTCTTATGGATTTCTCTCCCGCTCCTAACCACCTCATACAATACCACAACCCCTCTCTAGGCATCCTGTCATATGCTGTCTCTAAGTTCACAAAGACACAACGCAGCTACTTCTGACTTTCTCTGTATGTCCCCACTCCCCAGCAACACTCTCAGACCAAACATCAGATATGTACTGTGCTTTCCTGGCATGAAACCATGCTGCTGATCAGTAATCCTCACCTCCCTTCTTAGCCTAGCTTCCACCACCCTTTACCATTACCTCATGCTGTGACTGATCAATGTTATCTATCTGTAGTTACTACAGCTCTGCACACCACCCTTATTCTCATAATCAGTACCCAAACACATTTTATCCACTCCTCATGCATCCTCTCACTTTCCTAGATTACAGTAAACAATCTGGTTAAAAGACCACTGCCATTTGTCCTAAGCACATCCATGCTTCCACAGGTATGTCATCTGGAACAATAGCCTTTCCATTCTTAAACCTCTTCATAGCTATCCTTACTTCCCCCTAATGTGATGCACATCCTGATTCACCATACCCACATCATCCAACCTTCTCACTCTCTCATTCTCTTCATTCAACAGCCCATCAAAGTACTGTTTTCACCTACTCGACACACTCTCCTCACTATTGAGTTCACTTCCACCATTATCCTTTCTCAGCCTTATCTGCTGCACATCCTTCCTAGCTATATGCATCTGTCAAGCAAATTGGTACAGGTCCTGTTCTCCATCATTGGTGTCCAACCTTATATACAACCCTTCAGATGCCCCATTCTCAGCCTTTGCCACCACTCTCTTTGCCATGCACCCCATCTCCCTATACAACTGTCTACTTTCTTCATGTGTCTGACAATCCCACGTCTTCTTGGCCAACCTCTTTCTCGGTATACTCCCCTATACTTCCTCATACCACCACCAGGTCTCCTTGTCCTCCTTCCTCTGTGCAGATGTCACACCAAGCCCCATTCTACTCATCTCCCTTATTAGCTTGGATGTAGTTACCCAGATATTTGCTATCTCTTCACTGCCACCCACTGCCTGTCTTAACTCTTTCCTGAACTCAACCTCACAATCACCCTTTCTCAGTATCCGCCATTTGATCCATGGTGCTACCCTCACACTCTCCCCCTCTTCTTGATCACCAACATCATCCCACAGACCAACCTTCCTTACTGCCTAACTACACTTTCCCCTATCACCACTTTTTCTGTTACCAATCCCCTTCCAACAGGCCCACCTGCATAGGAGATAATCCACATGTGTGCATCTTCCTCCACTCTTATATGTTACCCTATGTCCCTCGGTCTTGTAAAGCCATGTATTCATGACAATAATGTCCGATCTCTGTTGCAAACTCCACCACCATCTCACCTTCTGCATTCCTTTGCTTAACACCATACCTACACATCATTCTGCATCCCCTGTGCCCCTTTCACCAACATGTCCATCGAAATCTGCTCCAATCACCACTCACTCACCCTTGGGTACAAGCATCACCACTTCATCCAACCACATCAAAATACATCTGTCTCATCCATCACACACGCAATTAATGGAGCATATGCACTAACAACTGTCAGCATTACACCATCAGTTCCCAGCCTCCTGAACATCACTCTACCTGACACTCTTATCACCTTCACAAACACTCTTGAAATAATGTACCTTCAGGTTAACCTCTACACCATTTCCCCTCCCATACACACCTTGATAGAACTACTTGTATCCAACTGTTATACATACAGCTGTACACTCTTTCCATCTGGCCTCTGGCACACACAATATATCCACCTTTCCTCCGTCCAGCATATCAGCTAGCTCTGTCCCCATACCAGTCATACTCACAACATTAACAGTTCCTACCCTCACTACCACACCCCTAGCCTTTCTCCTCTCTGCCTGCAATATGAGCATCAGACATCCTCCAGGGTATATCTGTGAATGCAAAAGATACCGCCCTATCAAATGACATATGTCTGTTACAGCAATATGAAGAAAGTGTCACTAACTGTGGCCCATATCCCCCATGTATGTGCGTTGTCCTAAAGATGTCCTGCCCTAACAGGATGACATGACTGGCTGAGCAGCAAGACTGTCATTACAGTGTGCCATACTAACATAGAACAGAAATGTATAGCAGGTATTACCTGTGCATATGTATGTATGGGTAGGTGTACCTGGCTGCGTCATAACAACTGACATGTGATGCAAAATGTCAGGTGAATAAGCTGTACATGTTGTACATGTGTGCAACCTTAGTTTCTGTGCATTCAACAGAGTTATACCTCTACAGCTACTGGTTGTGTCATTGTCCTGACACAGACATGGGTAATATAATAAGCATTAGTATCACATTGAAATTGTAGAGGTGGCCAACTGTGTTCTGACCCTGTGTCCATGCCTACTACAGATATATGATGACCCACAAAGCTGTGTGGCCTCAGCAATACCTTACTTATAAAACCTGTCTCCACCAAAGTAGAGAAAACCCCTTTGCTGAACAGTAGCAAAGCAGAAAGCACATAATGCTATATTGGTTGTACACACTGGGTGGCTTGTCAACCTTTGTCTGAATGAACATATTAGTTCACAGGTGGATTACTGTAAGGCTACCTATGAGTACAAATTGGACACATCCACTAAGGGCAATCACAAGACAATCTTCACATATGTTTGCAGTCTCAGAGGCACCAACCCAACCCCCCCCAGTAATGGTGGTCAATCACAGCACATACACACACACCATAGCTACAGCCAATCTGCTACAGACATGTTTAGGGCAAACATAACCCCTCTGTATCACCATCAGTATAGGTGGATATGCACAGCACACGCGCCCCTTTCCTCATCATCATGGATCAGGTGCAAACTGCCTAATCAAAGTTAACAAAAGCAAATCCCCTTAGGGCCTGATAACATTCCTGTCTGCATCCTACATGAACCCAGGCGTATATTCCCAGCTCCATTACACACAGTATGCAAGCAAACCCTGAGCACCACTGACATCCCATCTGCAAGGAACATGGCCACTGTCATCTCTCTACACAAATGTGAATGATGAATGGTGGTATATTCAATGTACTGGCCCTCATTGGAGGGAAAATGACACATCAGGACCAGGAGTATAGTGCATGTTCATACAGTGCTGCCAGGTACAGGAGTATGATATGTTACTAAGTGGTAGCGAATGATAGTCCATATGTCTGAGGTCCTGTGATGTGTTTCCCAGTGTATGTCTTCCAGGTGCCATGTAGCAGCAGCCACCTTACACCGATGTGGAGACAGCAGCCATCACAGAAGCTCTAATCTTAAACTATGCCATCCTTTCTGTCTGTAGTTGGCAAAATCTGCAGTACCGGACTGCCCTGTCGGATGAGGTTGTCCACAGACTGAACATGTTGGAGCACCATGGACACACATACGATCAGGTCAGGTATAGAGCAACTGACCTGATACATGATGCCTGGCAAAGGGCTGCTGCTATAGCGAGGGACTGTACTGCCATGGGTGGGGGGCCAGCCACACAGGCCCCACTTATGGCGACAGAGGAGCTCCTTGCCTACCTTGGGGTAGTCCCTGCACAAACCCAAAATTTCGGAAACAGCAGTTGTGTAGGTGGGTGGCACCCAGGAAACAGACGAGGAGCATCCAGGTAAGGCCAAAGTGCACATCAGTGTAATGAGATAGCATTTAAACTGTCTTCTACAGAGTCTCTAGATGCATATGTCAGTGCAAAATGGATTAGTGGGTGGGGTGTAGTAATGCACACAAGCAAGTGCACATCTATGGTGAAGGACACCAAATTATGTAATGTCATAGTGTGTACTGTACTTGTATAGAAATGTAGCATTCATCTTGTACCAATGCCTAATGTAAATCTGATGACAATGCCTCTCCCTCACAACTAGATAGGTCCCTCTGGTCTACACATGGGACAGCAACCTGAACCCAGAAAGTATGGGGTTTCCCTGTTGTGGTTCACCAGTACCTCAGGCATGCTAACATTAATGCGTGTGACCATGCACACAACTGTTACAGTCAGCCATTTGACAATATCTACATGTTCACCTGTGGTAGTGTTTACTGCATTGCATCATGATGGTCATGACAGGGGCCTATTTGCAGAAGATGTCACATATCTGTAGCATACATGACAACCTGTCATTGCAGGACACCTGGACAAAGACCGACAAAATGTGAGGAAAAAGGCCCAAAACTAGGGTCATACTGTAGAAATTAGTGGTATATATTGCATATAAATGGTGTACACACCTGTTAGAATGCCAGTTATATGATATACAAAAATGAGAGCACAATAGACAAGTTCAAAATACTGCCAACCTTTCATGTAACCTATAACCTGTAAAGTAAACAAATCTGTTAGGGGAACAATAATGAGACATAACAATAGCACAATAACCTAGATGCATATGTGTGCACAGGCTGAAGCTAGTACTGTGCTGAGGCAGCTTTCGATATAACTACAGCAGTACATCTTATTGGGTACACAACAGCCATCGATTACAGAGACTCTTTGATTAACAGCAACTAATGGTCAGCTGTCCTACCAGGATTATCCTAGCATATACCCAGTTGCCTGCTACAGAAACAGCCATGGTTCACATAGAACTGACAAAGGGACCACATGTTTGAGACGTATCAGCCTGGAGAAAGGTAACAAAACATTTCCACAGCATTGCACATACCATGAAACACAGTGCAGACAGTCATCAAAAGCTGGTTAAAATATGAGGCTACAGTGACATTGTGAAGGAGTGGTCATCCCACCAAAGTCTATGAGAATACAAGCCCAAAACTGGCCAGAGAGGCTGCCAGGAGCCCTACAGCATCAGTGGAGGAGTAGCAGAAATCTCAGGCAAGTACTAGGTGTGTACTACATGTCACAACAACCTTTCATGGTCTCCATATGTCCTGCCTATAGGGTAGGGTTGGAAGATGGCAGAAGTTCCTCACACCAAACAATATCCAGGGCTGGTAAAAGTCTGAAAACAATACATCAGGTCTCCAAAAAGCAAGTGGGAAAATGTGTTATGTTAATATGGGACCATGGTTGTACTCTTTGGCCACAATTCTGACAGGTGTGTTTGGCGCAATATCACCAATGCACATCAACACAACAACACCACCCCCACGGTGAGGCATGGTGATGACAGTGTCTTGCTTTGGGGTTGCTGTTCACAGCCTGGATCTGGAGATGTAACCAAGTTAGAGAGGATGATGAATAGTTTCAAACACTGGTCCCTTCTGGCTCCAAAATGTTCTGGTTTCTGCCACATAGCTGTGGATGATGAAGAACTCCACCTTTCCACACAACAATGGCCCAAACCATACATCCATATCAACAAAAGGATGGCTTCACCAGAACACATGAAATGTTCTGCACTGGCCAAGTCAGACCCCACACCTTCATGCAATAGGATATATGCAGGGCAACCTGAAGAGGGCAGTGCACAGGGGATACCCTTGCAATCTGACATAGTTGGAGGTGTTTTGCAAGGGAGAGTGTGCAAACATTGGCAAGTCAAGATGTGCCATGCTGATAGACACCTTCCCAAGAGGACTGCATGCTGTGATTAAATCAAAAGTTGCTTTAACAGAGTATTACTTTAAGGGTGTGCACATTCATGCAATCAGCCTATTGTACCTATTTCAATTACCAGATGTTACCTGTAACTGATGTGTATGTTCTTCAGTTGGATTGCACAAGGTTATATGTCATATGAAATGATGTCAATATTATGTCCTGATTTCTTTGGTCTCATGTGATATATCAAAAAACCTGGCATGTTAACAGGTGTGTGTATACTTACTATATCCACTGGAAGCTTGGGAAGTTGTTTGAGTAACCGGCTTTGTTTTAAAATACATGTACTGCAGGTTATGCAGTCTGCACCTCCAATTAGGACATTACTTAGTGGCACCAATCCACAGGCCAACCCAGTAATGTATCAGACAAACATAGGCGTTATGAGGAACAGACCAAACATATGAGCCACACATGTAAACATTCAGCAAAACCCTGTACAGTTGGAGGTATGTTCTGTAGGAGTTGTCACAGTGCTATACAGGTGAACAGCAATAATTTACATGGGTGCAGTGTGTGCTAGGTTAAGGGCTATTACCTAACACCACTCACATATCCCAGAGGTGTACATTTGTAGTAAAGGTAATTGGAAAGGGCTGTACTGCATGATGCTGAGGGTCCATCCAGAGTGTACATGTTATTGTATGTGCATTGTGAATGCCTCCAGTCGGCTAATGTGATATCTGTGTTATGCCTTTGTGGCACCTCACGTGTGTGTGTGTGTGTGTGTGTGTGTGTGTGTGTGTGTGTGTGTGTGTGTGTGTGTGTGTGTGTGTGTATACCAGCAAACCATATACTACCAGTAATAATTTGCATATGTTGTTGTTCCCACACAGGTGGACATGGCGGCTGCGTTCCCCCCAGTTCTGACACTGATGTCAGTGTCTCTGCAGATTCTGACCATGATGATACTCATATTGAGGCACAGGTTGGATTGCCAGGGGCTGATACTGTGCCATCGGTTGTCATCCCACTATTGTCAACCCCATCCCCAAACACAGTCGCAATGCCCAGACATACCCCATTACCAGTGGCCATAGATAATGGACAGCTGGTGGGTGGTGGCATGGAACAGGCTACTGTAGTGACTATGGCAAGTGAGGGTGCAGGCACTAGCCATAGCCAAAGTGCTGGTGAGGTCCCACACAGGCAGATGGGGAGGGGTGCTTGGAGGAGGATTGCAGCTCATCATGCCCCTGTTGCAAGTGCCACAGCAGCAGTCACCAGATGCATATTTTAGGCTGTCATGGGAGCACAGGCATGTAATGAACATAATACCAGACATATATGAAGAGTCATGGATGATCACGTCCCTGGTGTCCATGGCAATATGAACTCACTGCAGCCATCTGTGAGCATACTAGGATCATGGATAGATGGTGGGGGGAGATCATGGCACTCCTTGACCATGAAGTATCTATGCTTGAGCATTTGGTGGATGCTGGCCATCAGCCATATGGCTGTAGGACAGCACCACGATCAGCTGAGGGTCTACGTGGCAGTGCACCATCACATTCTCATGCTGGCAGTACCACCAGCACTACTGAAGGGGGTGTGCTGTCCATGCCATGACACAGCAGGCCATGGGCACATGATCCTGGCTGGTCCCAACAGGGATGTGGATCCAGCAGGCAGCAGTCACCAGCAGGGAGTAGTACTGCATCTGACGTTGGCCGTGGTGGTTCTGGTGATACCTTCGGCAGGCCCAGGTCCCATGTCTGTGGCCAGAGATGGTGAACTGTACACCCTGCCATGTATGGCCCACAGCTGTCTAAAATACCCCTGTGTAGGGCATCCGCATGGCGTGACTGTGTGCATACAAACACACACACACATCACAATCAGAAAAGTCACCTCAACACACACACACACACACACACACACACACACACACACACACACCACCCCTGCACTGCCGATTTAATGAACACCCCCCAAGAAACACACACATGATGTCAACCATGTGGCCCAGCCTAGGCTTCTGGCAAACCCACACAACACCCTGTGCATATCATGATACCTGTGCCACATCCACACCATCCATGCCATCAATGCAGGGACATGCTTATATGGGTCTGATACACAGGTTGACTTTAGTAGTGTGTAGCTATTTAATGTTGTGTAAGGAGCTGTTATCTGACATTTGTAATGGGAACACATCAGAGTGTGCATGTACCTTTTCAGCCATGATGTATTACTGGCAATAGCGACACTAAGCAAATGTGTTCTCACATGCTATATTCTCTTTGTGTTCCAGATGTCTGTGTGTCAGCAGGATGTGGCCCTGCAGACATCACCAACAAGGGGTATGGCAGTGTAGTAACACATCGACCACGTCATTGTCAGGGTACAGCTGTATCTGCACACATTTTTCAGGTCTGTGTAACAGCTCTTGCATGTGCTTCACAGCTTATAGGGCTGAAGGGTTGTATCTCAGTCTATGGTGGTTGACATCTGCTCTAGTATAGTGGGCAATGGTAAGTGTGGTGGGTGGAACGCACCTCAGATTCCTAATGCCCTCAATGCCAGAGGATATTGTGTCAACCAAACACACAGAGAATAATGTTCGCACACACACACACACACACACACACACACACACACACACACACACACACACACACACACACACACACACACACACACACACACACACACACACACACACACACACACACACACACACATGCACACACAGGATTGCAGTTGCCAGTGTTGTGTTTGAAACCCCTACCCATCAAGTTGTAGTACCACACTATTATGTGGTTATTGCAGGTGTCACAGGACTACTAGTGTGATGAGTGTTACAAGGTACTTGTAAGGTGAATAACATCATGTGGTCTTGTGGGGTATGGCAATGGTGGCTGTACTGGGTGTGAGAGTACTCATAATAGTGTCGCATACAAGCCTAAACACTCACAACCACTGCTATATATACCAATGTAGACACACACACACACACACACACACACACACACACACACACACACACACACACACACACACACTTGATAGTACTGACATTAGCAGACCAATATATCTTACTTGTAACATACTATTCCATACTGTTGCACAGGGCTTATAGGGCTGAAGAGTGTCTACAGATACCACTATGGTTGGTGTGAACAGCGGACCTCATACAGTAGACTTAGCAATGTGTACTGTGTGTATAATGGCATAAAATATGAATCCATGCCCATCCAATGGATGTCGTTCGCACACAAACACAAGATGCTCTTCTTTCACACACATTTGCCAGGACTGAGATTAGAACCCCTACAAACCTATTTATTGTTTCTACATTGTTACACATTTATCACATGCACCATGAAGACTATCGGGTGACATTTGGCCAAAGGTACTTCTAAGGTGAGGGGCATCACTAGGCCTTCCAAATTATGGCAATGGATGATGTACTGGGTGAGAGAGACCAGAAATTACTGTAACCTACACATACGAACACAGACACACACACACACACACACACACACACACACACACACACACACACACACACACACACACACACATTTGCCAGGACTCATATTAGAATTCCTAGCTATGTGGTTATTGGTATTATAGTGTTATGCAGTTACCACACACATCACAGAGCTTTTAGGTTGTAGAGTGTCCCAAGGTACCTATATAGTGAATAACATCAACAGCACTTGTAAGGTATGGCAGTGGTAGTTGTACTGGGATAGACAGGCCACCAACTACTTTCATCCACATGTTTACACACTCAAAAACACTTTCAGGCACACAAATGCACACACACATACACACACACACATACACACACACACACACACACACACACACACACACACACTTGACAGTACTGAGATCAATGGGTCAAAGAGTCATAGGTGTGTACATGGCAAATGGCCATGGAGGCTTTACAAGGCTATCCCATGGGAATACACTGGCATCATGCTGCCTGACAATACTCCACGGTGTGTCTACTGAGTTTGGTCACAGGAGTGATCCCCAAGGTGAGTATTCTATTCCCCGTCCACTTCTCCTGATTTCTCTTGTAGAGGTCCAGTGATGTACTTGGCTTGACATGTATGTGGCATCTATTCCATAGAGTGACCAGTCTCTGGGTTGTGAACCTGTCCCTCCAGCATGTCCTGTTGATTGTGAGGATAGGGTTGAGGTATCTGGGGCATGTTGTGTGGACAGATTGGTTTCCTTGGATGTAGCATTCCTGACTGGGTTGGGTCAGACATGGCTGTGTATGTCAGGCAGAGATTGCATCTAATTAGCCAATATGAGACATATATTCATTGCAGTTGGAGTCTGTCTGTATGTGGCAAGTGTGTAAACCTAAGATCTTCTTGGTGAGGTACATTTGCAGCCTCTCCTGTTGTTGCTGGTGTCTAGTGGGGTACATGGCAAATGGGCCATAGTATACATTGATTGGCCTACTGAGGGGAGTGCACAGTGAAACACTGTCCTTTTACTTCCCAGATTCAACATCCTGAGTCAGGAGAAGTGACACATGGAAGGACTTTCGGAAGGCAGTGGCACTGTGGTGGTCACCATAGAGCTTACTGTCAACATGTGTTCCCAGTTCCATTATACCAACATCTGTGTTCAGTAGACTACCATCAATGTATTACCTTTTGGGAACCATGTCATACCCAAACAGGATGTCGGCACATCATCTGGCATTGAGCATATGTCCAGGGTTCTGAAACAAGCCCTGTAACAGTCATAGGTCTCAGAGAGGTCTTTATGAAGGATGTCAACCTCACGCAGGGGGGTAATAATAGCAGCCACTTTGTAGTCATCTGCAAACATTGTCAACCAGAGTGCCTTTGTATTGGGCTGGTCCTCAGAGGTGTGGATCCCAAACATGAGGGAACCCAGGTCCACAACCTGTGGGACTCCACTGGTGACTGTTCGGCAATCTGACTTGGAGTCCACTGCTTTCACACTGTGGGTTATATCTGTGAGCTGGTTTGCAGGCCACTTACTAATGTAGGGGTGGCTGCCTACCTGAGTGTGTTTGTGTATGATTCCTGAGTGGGGAGTGATATCCAAGGATTAGACGGACAGACTATCTTGTTATCTATTCCATACTGTCACATAGCTATTGCACATGGCACAATGCTTATAGGGTTTCAGAGTGCCTACAGGTCCCTCTACAGTCAATGACAATGGTGGGCCTTGTAATGTGGACACTGTGACATGTATTGGGTGGGCAACAGCAAAAAGTAGCAACCCCCCAGTGGATATAGTTCTCACACAAACACAACAACCCCTCCCACAGACAGGATACTGTTCACACACACACAATTGCCCAGACTGGGGTTAGAACTCCTACCTATCTATTTATTGCTATCACAGTACTATAGATTTATCGCACATGCCACAGAGCTTATAAGCTGAAGGTTGTCCAAAGGTACTTCTAAGGTGAGGAACATCACCAGCCCTTGTAAAGTATGGCAATGGGTGATGTACTGGGTAAGGGAGGCCACAAACTACTTTAAACTACACATATACACACTTACCCCCACACACATTTTCCAGAACTGGGATTAGAACTCCTACCTAATTAGTTATTTGTACTAGAGTGTTATGCAGTTATCACATCCACTACAGAGCTTATGGCGCTGAGGCTTGATGAAAGAGACTTCTAAGGTGGCTGATATCTGCAGGACTGCTAAAGTAGGGAAAGGGGAAGTTTACCAGGTTTGAATGGACCCAAAAGCTTTAACCTGTGAAAACACACACACTTTTACATTTGGCAGGACTGAGATTAGAACTGCCACCTAACTTGTTATTTATACTACAGTGTTACACAGTTATCACATGCACTACAGAGTTTATGGGGCTGAGGCTTGATGAAAGGGACTTCTAAGGTGACTGATATCTGCAGGACTGCTAAAGTAGGGAAAGGTGCAGTGTACTGGGTTTGAATGGACCCAAAAATTTAACTTGTAAACATATACACACACACATTTACATTCACCAGGACTGAGAATAGAACTCCTACCTAACTAATTATGCGCACTATAGTGTTACGCAGTTATTGCACGTGCCACAGAGCGTATGAGGCAAAGATGATGAAAGGTACTTCTAAGGTTACTGATATCTGCAGGACTGCTAAAGTAGGGAAAGTGGAAGTGTACTGGGTTTGAATGGACCCAAAAGCTTCAACTTCTAAATGCAAACACACACTTTTACCAGTACTGAGATTAGAACTGTTACCTAAGTAGTTATTTGTATTATAGTGTTACAAAGTTACCACATGCACCACAGAGCTTATAGGGCTGAAATCTGATGAAAGGGAATTCTATGGTGACAGACATCTTCAGGCCTGCTAACATAGGGCAATGGGAAGTGCACGGGGTGGGGAAGGCCTGTTCATTCCTAGATTCTACTGACATTTCCCTAAGTGTATGAGCATGCCCAGTGTGACCTTTTACAGTACATGTGGGACTCCATTCCAGTTTGTTTTGTGCTACAGCCATACCTCTCAAATTGTTGGTGCAGAATATCTGGAGATAGCCTATCAAAATGGGAAGACAATGGGCCATATGGTGATTTTGACTATTTGTCTCAGTGATGTATGGGTTGCTATGGTTACAGGGCTTGTTTTAGCAGACATCTGACATATATGCCTTTTGACACTGTCATGTATTGTTTCAGTACCTTGTGACATACATCTTCGGATCATCAGAGTGATTTACCAGAGGAATACAGGATGGATGATGCACACACCAAAATTATAGCACAAATGCTATGCATTCTTGCACAATCCAGCCTGTTGGGAGGTGTGCCTATGAGCAATCAACTGCTGGAGACAGTCCAGCACCTTGGTGATATACTACAATGGTGGAATGTCTGTGCATTTCTGTCCTAGCCTGGTCTAATTTCCAGTCCACGGTTGGGTAATATAAGTCAGACAGGATCAGGGATATGTGTGTGTGGGGGGGTGTCCTGGGTCAGATATGTTTGCCTATTGCTACCAGTACTTTGCATAGGGGGCTTCTCAAAGGTTGACTGCACTTGGAGGGTGTTGTGTGTGTCAGACTGGTAGACCAGCCTGGAGGTGTGTGTGTGTGTGTGTGTGTGTGTGTGTGTGTGTGTGTGTGTGTGTGTGTGTGTGTGTGCGTGTGTGTGTGTGTGTGTGTGTGTGTGTGTGTGTGTGTGTGTTTCTCACATATATATATATATATATATATGGCCCACCTCATTTTGCATGGACGGCCACATTTTGTGGTCAGGATGTTGCATAGGATGAGTGATCAGGGAAGGATGTATTACTCTTCATGGCTGTGGGCCAGGGTTTCTGAGTGTGCAGACATGTCACCATCTTCCAGGGTTAGGACTGCCTACAATAAGTTCATTCCCATATTTAGACTCATAACCCTCCCTGTGGACTGTACAGAGTATCACAGAATATCTACATTCATGACTCATATAACTTGTTTGTTACCCAAACGAGTGTGGTGTTCAAGGAAACGTGTTTTGCAACTCACTCAGGGTTGAAGTCAGATATTACTGACAGTTGACATTGCAGTTTCAGACTTCATATCCATCAGACATTCCATGCTACTACAATCATTCTATCAGCTTTATAACATGATTAGAGCAGCATTTCAAAGGTGTCCTTCCCTTTGGACCTTTTTCATCCCATTATTCATGGCTTTGTCCAGATTTCTGGCTTTCTGACACTGGCATGTTTTCTCCTAGTAGTTAGCAGCATGGACTTTCTTTGCATTTTGTAGACTGTGTTATGTTGGTGTTATGGACCCCATGAAACTCCCTAACAGGGCACTGTGGGTGAGGCATGGGCATTTGCCACAGGCCTGTAGGCCAGGTTTGACAGATGCACACCATCTGTAGCAAGGCAGTGCATTCTGATGATCATATATTCCCAGGCTGCCAGGAGAGGACAACCCTGGGAAGGCACCAGTAAGTTGAGTGTGGGTGTTACTGACAATTGCCTTCTGTTTGTGTTGAGCCATCACTCTAGTTGATGGCTGGATGCTGCTTAAGGCTAGGGACATGTTACTGCATTTCTATGGGACTATGGGGGGAGTGATACATCTGTGCACAATACACATTTGCAGAGACTGTGCTGATATTTGCTTAACATTTTGGTCCTATTTAGCATAGCGGTGTGCCTTATCTTTGAGACTACAGGCATAACAGTATCGACCACAGGTCAGATTGTTCTGGCATAAATATTGGTAGTTTTAGACTTCTTACCTTTCACAGCCATACTGCCATTGCTAGACCTGTTGTGATATCACTGTGTAAAAGTCTGTAGGTGGGGATTTCATTGATATTGCCATGTGGGGGGCTTTGCCAGACATTTCTGTATGGTTTTCTATAGCTGGTCTGCTGGGTGAGGCTGGAGGTGGGTATGGGACCCTCACTTTGACAGCCATGCTTGTGACATATGACCCCCCCCCCCCAGTTATTTGTCTCACCACATATACTGCAGTGGTATTTGTCAACTAGTTTGTATTGCATAGTGTGGGTAGGCCAGTACTTGAAATACACTTCCTGCTGTCCCACAGAGCTGTCACTTTTCTGCTGCTATCCCAGTAAGCCACCCCATTCCCTTGCATGCTTGAATCAATACCATAGATATGCTATCAGATCATTCCATTCCATTAATTTATTTTGTTAAGGAGACTTACTTACCTTACGCCTGAGGCTGTTGTGAGGATGGTGCTTGAGGGCTAACTATGTCAGATGCACGCAGTACACTGCCAATACATGGTAAGGTATAGGTGGTGTGATGTTTGGCATCCATTTTACAGTGTGTGTGAGTCAGAGATAGAGAGAGCAGTCCCTCGGGACCTACAGTGGCAGTGTATGTGTTATGTGTTGCCTCTTTGCCAAGGACAGGGCATACTGGCCATGCCTCTATCTGACTAGAGGGGCAGGCTCAGGATGTTCCTCCTCCAAGTCCCTCTGTGCCTGTGGAGACCTTGGCAATGGTGGGGGGCTGTGTGGCCCTTTCCCGTTTTGTTCCTGCTGCAGCTATTTTCGCAGGATCATATTGTGTAGCATGGCACATACTATGAATATGTGTGCACATGTGGCTGGAGAGAGCTGCAAGGCTCCACCGGATATGTCAAGGCAGTGGAACCATGACTTGAGCATCCCAAACACACTCTCTATAATGATCCTGGTTTGTGAGTGTGCCTCTTTATTGTGTTCTTGTGTGGGTGTGTGCACATTTCTGATGGGTGTCATCAGCCATGTCTCCAGTGGGTAGCCAGCATCCCCCACCAGATGATCATATGGGATGTCCCCACTGGCAAACTCCTGGTACAGCTGTGACAAATGCCAGATGTGGGAGCTTCCAGGACTGCCAGCACACACATTCATGATAATGCCCTGGGCATCGCACATGACTTGGCAGTTGATGGAGTGGAACCTCTTGTGGTTTAGGTAGACCCTACCCTGGTCACTGGGTGCTGCTTTGATGTGGCTGTGGATGCAGTCTATGACACTCAGTACCTCCAAATATTCTGCTACATGGTGGAAGAGGCGTATATTCCTGGTCCTCTCCTCACAGGTGCTGGGGAAGTAAATGTGCTCAGCAGCATGTGGTCGCATGGCATCCAGGAACTGGTGGAATATCCTGGATGCACAAGCCTGTGAGACCCGCATGATATCCCCAGTTGGGCTTTTGAAAGTACCTGTAGGTAGTATTCTTAAGGCTACACATATGTTTGTATCCACTGGGATGAGTTCCCCTCTGTTAGTTCTGGGTCTGAGGTGAGGCCGGCACAGCTCAACAAGTTGCTGAAGTATGTTCCTGTCCACCCTGTAGCTCTCTACTATCTTGAGATCATGTAGACCCTGGTAGCTTACCCTGGGTCTGAACACTCTTCTGCTCTTCCTCGGTCTGAGTTGGTTGTCAGCATTATCCTCCTCACCACCCTCAGTCTCTAGCACATACTGATAGATCAAAGCAACAGCAGCCCCTAACATGTTTTGTTAGTTTTGTCAGTTTAAAATTCCCCCGAATGTGTACACCTGTGGTGTAGAGTTTGTGGGAAAAACAGACTGAAAGGTGTTTGCATATTTTATAGTAGTGTGCTGGACTGCTGCCTGTGTAATTGGCTGATTCTGATACATTTCACCTGCAAGCTATGGTAGCTCTCCTTGATTGCCTTCCTTCTGCTGTTTCCCCTTGCTATTTCCTCCCAGTTTAAGCCCTGATATGTGCAGTGCATACCCATTGCTCAATTGTAGACAATTGTAAACATTTCTGCTATTTTCTGTTTTTTTTTTTGTTTTAGGCCCTGTGTACATTGCACACACCCGCTTAGCTAATGTAAACACTTTTAAGCAGAACTGGCCCTCTCCTGGATGTTCTGCATTTCATGGAATAAGACAATACACCCTCAGATACACACCCTTCCTTAGCTGTGCTTAGCTAAGTGCAAACACGGGCCACTGAGCTCCAATGTGCTTACAGCAAGCATGACACACCCCCATTTTCATGTTAGTTGCTCTTACTGTCTACACAGTGGTGTTAGAGCACCTACACGATTAGATACAGTCTGACAGAAGAAATTTGTGATTCAGTATAAATCCCCTCATTTGCATACATCACTGCCTTACTCCATAATTGCCACACTTAGACTGGGCCTTTCCCCTTAGCAATCACTATTCCCTGGTACTGCTTTTATTCTGCATGCCATTGACTATAATGGCAAATCACAAATTTCTGTAAAAATTCACCCAAATTCAGCAAGGACCCATCAGGGTAAGGAATCTGGACAAAGCCATAAGAGACAATCATCCTTACAAAGCCAGAAAGTTGATAGAATAACAGGTTCAGCATTAGCACAAATATTCTGAAGGGTAAAAATAAAAAAACACAACAAATAAATTATTTTTTTTATATATGCAATAAAGTTTAGGAGTAGCTGCATGGGTGTGCCTGTTGCATAGCTACACTTAGCCCAGCTGAAATGGCACGATAAGTTAAACAGCAACAGACATACAGCATAAGTGCAGTAGTGTAGCGGATAGCACGTACAACTTGTATGCAGTCATTTATGGTTCGAGCCTCACCAAAGCCATTTCCATTTTTTTTCTCAAAATTTCTTTTTTATTTTTCAAATACATTTGAATGAATGCCATATTATTTATACATAAGATCTTAAATAACCATGTACACTATTTACATTAGCCTGACACTTTAACAGATCTTAATGTATACAGTTACTTTATAAGTATGTCCAATCCATTATCGGAGTGTCTGATCAATTACTGTATAGTGTCAATCAGTGATAAGACTTTTCCCCAAGGGTTGTTGATAAATGGCTTTGGATAAATTCTTAGTTCTTTAATTTTAATTTCCAATAAGCTGTGGTCTTCAGTAGCTGTAGAAGTCTTCCAAAGTTGGCATTGTGTTTGTATTCCATCTTCTTGTTATACACTTCTTTGAAATTGCAAGTATAGTCCATACTAGATATATGTTTGAGCTACTCAAATGAGGACCTTCGTTCACATTTAATAATACAAGAGCTTTAGTTAAATAAAATGACTCATTAAATAAAGCTTGTAGAATGTTATTAATACCATTCCAAAATGGCTTAATTTTAACACAATCAAAGAAAATGTGGTTCCAATCTGCTTTGTGTACTTGTTCACATCTCCAACATATTACTTTTATGGAAAAACTAATTTTACTGGTTCTGTCTGGGGTTAAGAATGCTCTGTGCAATCATTTTTAATTAAAAACTTTCCAGTATTGTGTAAAGGATGTATATTTTATCAGGTCTATATTAGAACATCGAAGTTTCAAAACTTCGAATGTTCTAATATCGACCCCTATTCAGCGAAAGCTGAAAATATCGAAGCAACAGAAAACCAAATTTTTTTCTAGGGGAAAGAATTCAGTTGTCCATTTCTGTTGCTTCGGTATTTTCAGCACTGTGGTGGAAAGTTATGGGTCGGGTTCAGATAAGTGTGAGACTGAGTGTGGGTTAGGCTAGTTAGGGTTAGGGTGAAGGTTAGGTATGTGTGTGATTGTGTGGACATGAGGGTTAGGGCGGCTTAGGTGAGTTAAGGTTAGGGTGTGGGTTAGGTATGTGTGTGATTGTGTGGACATGAGGATTAGGGTGGGGTAGGTGAGTTATGGTTAGGGCGCGGGTTAGGTATGTGTGTGATTGTGTTGACGTGAGGGTTAGGGCGGGGTAGGTGAGTTATGGTTAGGGCACAGCTGAGGTGAGTGTGTGATAGTGACGGACCTTAGGGTTAGGGGTTAGGTTAAGGTAAGTGGATAGTTGGTGTGTGTATAGTTTAGTGTAGGGTTAGGTGTAAGATTTTAGGTGTATGTGTGTGTGGATTGCTGCTTGTTTGGTGTGCTTGTGTTGTGTGTATGTGTTTTGGGAACAGCAAATTTTTTCCCTAGGAAAAACTTCACTGTTCTGTATGTTCGATATTTTCAGCTTTCGTTGAATAGGGGTCGATATTAGAACATTTGAAGTTTTGAAACTTCGATGTTCTAATATAGACTATATTTTATCGATAATAAGATATTTGTTTTTAATATCTTCAGTTAACTGTATTGACTGCCCTTTTGTTATATATTTCCAATATGAGGTTTTGGGTGTTGTTTTATAGTTTATCAATATTTTGTAACATTTTGAAATACTGTTTCCCATGTAAAAGTCATTATATATGATTTCAAATATGTATTTCATAAATTTAGAGATTTCTTTAACTGAAGAATTGTTAATTATTATACTTAAATCTTGCGAATATGACAGAATACTCTGTAAAGTTAGCCAGTCCTGTTGTGGAATTTTGTATGTTGCTTTCATTACTTGCATATCTAAAATTTTTAGTTCTTTGATACTTTGGAGCCAACAAACAAATCCTTTATGGTCCCTGGAATTAATAATTTCTCTATATATTTTATGTGGAAAGTTCTTTGTGACTATAAATGGTGTTAAAAAATCAAACCAGATTTTTAAATCTATATTTGCATTAAGAATTTTCCTAAATGAAATAATTAATCATATGCATTTTAGTTGGTTTAGTTATGTTATATTGCATACTAATACATAATATGTGCCATGGGAAATTGTTTTTATCTATTTGAATTTTTTTGTAAATCAAATTCATTTATTGATATTACAGTTAGTAATTCTTTCCAATTTGCAAAGTAATTTGGACTTATCCAATCTGAGATTGTTTTAGACATTGATGCTTTTATATATGTTTCTATATCACGAAAGTTTAATCCTCCCTGTTTCCATGGTCTGATATGATGCATTAAATCTATTCTGTTTCTTTTGGGAAACCATAGAAATTTTATTAGGCATGAATTTATTTCTTTGAGTATACTTCTTTATGGTAACAGTTGTACTGCCAAGGCTATATATAGGATCTTGGGCAGTAAAACCATTTTTATTAACTGTAGTCTATCTGTAGTCTATCTTCAAATGTTAATATTATTTTGTTCCATTTTTCCACAGAGATTTTAATTTTTGATGATATTATTGCAGTTTTTGAGACTAATTCATTATTATCCTTGCATAACTCAATTCCTAGATATTTTAAGGTAAATTCTTGTTTCACTGTGTTATCCCCCTTAGTCTGCATTTGTTTTTTTTTATTTAAAATAAAAATTTTGATTTTGATTTATTGAAATGGAGTCCTGAAGTCATGTGAAATTTGTTAATTAATGTAGCTAATTCTTCTAATGTCTATTAGTAATATGTCATCAGCAAATAGCATTACTTTAGAATTGAATTGTTCATAATCATCTATTCCTTTGATTTTTGTATTGAATCTGCCAATATTTCAATAGCCAGAGCAAATAGAATTGGTGACATGGGACATCCTTGTTTAGTGCCTTTGTTATATGTATAGATTCAGAGGTAAAAGGACCTAACATGATATACGCTAAATTATTTGTATATATATTCTTTAGGGATGAACAAAGGATGCAGGAAATTCAAATAGCATTAGGATTTTGAATAAGTAGTCCCAATTTAGGGAATCAAAACCTTTCTCTTTATCTAAGCCAATTATGAGTGTTTCTTTATTTTTTTTATTAACATAATTTATAAGAGAAATTATCCGTTTAATATTGTCATGTATGTGTCTATGATATATAAATGCAGTTTGATCATTATTTATTGCTTTGGATAGAGGTATTTTCATTATGTTAGTTAATATTGTCAAAATATCTTATAGTCGTTATTTAATAATGATATAGATCTATATAGGTGCAGAGGTTTGGGGATTTGTTTTCCTTTAGAATTGGTGTGATTAAGGAATATCTCCAAGAGGGTGGTATTAAAGCTTGTGACTAAATTTCTAATAGAGTTTTATGGAAGAGGGATAGTAAGGAAAAAATATATATATTTCCATAATTAAGCCATATATACCTGGAGCTTTATTATGTTTACCCTCTTTTATTTTATCAGTAATTTATTTGTAGGATATGGGTGCTTGCAGATCTAGTTTTAATTTTTCTGGTATTTTTTATATTAGAACATTTTTCATCTAGATTTAATTGATCAGTATATATATATTCTTTTTGGAAATACTCCATATAGTGATTTCTATAGGCATCAAGAATGTTGCCTATATCAGAGACATTTTCTAGTTTCTTTTCATAGAAGATACTTTTAATGTTATTAGCTTTTGATTGCATTTTGATTATTGTAGATAAATCATGTAGATATTTGGGAGAAGTGGCCAAGATATTATTTTTTAGTTTTTCTAAAGCTAAACTAGTTTTATGAGTTAGAATTTCATTGTATTTATTAATACTTCTAATTTCTTTTTCATCTCCAAATGATTTTGATTTTTTTCAGCCTTTGCAGACAAAAGTTTGGAATGAAGATCTAATAATTCAGAATCCCATTCTCTGATTTATTTTTATACCAAGTTAGGATTTTACCATATATGTAAGCTTTTAATGAGTCCCATACCATTATTTTATTTATCTATGTGGTGTAATTAATATCTAAGAACTGTAATTCAGATAATAGCCAGGGTTTGAACTCTTTAATTTTAGTTATATATGCTGGAATTCTGGAGTTAAAGATTAATGGTTTGTACCCATTTTGAAGTTTTAATATCAATGAATTATGGTCTGAAAAATGCAGAGAGTGATTGAGAAATTAATGATTTTAGTGTGTAACTCATGGGCAGCAAATATTTTATCTATTCTAGTTTGGGTACCAAATCTGTGATCTTGATGGGAAAACAACAAAGATTTATCTTCTTTAAATTGGAAAGTATCTAAAAGATGAAATTATTCTACCCACTTGTTTAAAACATTTGATACAGCAGATGTACGCAGTGTCCTTTTATTTATAGTTTCTGAAATATCAAATATACAGTTAAAATCTCTTCCTAATAGTTAGTTGCCTTTATAATTATTGGAAATGAAATCCAAGTGTTTTTAATAGTTCCTATTCCAATGCCTGGGAACGAGTATAGATTGGCTACTGTCCATATTCTGTTATTATATTTAACTATTACTAATGCCATAAGGCCTTCTTTATCTAAATATGTATA
The DNA here is from genome assembly GCF_019279795.1 of Protopterus annectens. Classification (NCBI taxonomy): domain Eukaryota; kingdom Metazoa; phylum Chordata; order Ceratodontiformes; family Protopteridae; genus Protopterus; species Protopterus annectens. The sequence continues at coordinate 49,731,728 of NC_056727.1, read as the reverse complement.
AATGATTTCTGGGTTAATCACATTTGTTTTCCATAAAGTTGTTACCCCTTTTGTCTTTGTCTTATAAGTGGATTGTGCCAATATCATATATTCCTTAGGATTCCATTTGTAATTGTCATTTGTTTTGAAATTAGTTTTTTGAAGAAAGACAATTTGTGCTTTGTTCAGTTTTAAATATTTCATTAGATTTGATCTCTTGCTAGGATTGTTTAAGCCATCGGTATTTATAAATAAAGTTAAATCCATCTTAGGTTATTTGGACTATGTATTTTTTTGTTTTATTGTGTCTATTAAACATTTTCCTCTGATAACTATAAAGTATATGTTTGAGCTTTTAAAGGAAATTATCCATTTTGTACTTTGAGTGTTCACCAATTAAGTAATGTTTTGGTCAGGCAAAATAAAAATGTTTTGTGAAATAAATTTAAATTAATAAATGTTAACAAAACTAAGATCCGCACTAGCCGTGGAATGAAAATCATTCCTAATCTGATGGATAGACCTAAGTCCATCAGATTATCACTCATACCTTGACAATCCAGAATATCTGAGCTCCATAAATTGAATTATCATATGGAGAATATTTCTAATAGGAATACGCAATATTTATATTATTTTGAAAAGATATAGTACTATTGTAGATTAAACAGAATTCTAATACAATATAAATGTCTAGTTATTGTATAAACAATTGATATTGACATGAAAGGTAGATGACAAGCCATTCAATCATAGTAAAGTAGGATATATCATATATAAAACCTCAGTAAAAGATTATAGCACACAGTTATTTAACATATTCACTCTTATTGATGAAGTCTTTCAAAACTTATTACTTAATATAAATAAATGGAAATAATATGTATGCCTAATGTTTATAATACAATGTATTTTACTGGATATATCAGAAGTTACATTTCATTGTCTGCCAGCATTTAAATAATCACTTTGTTTGTTGCTAACTTAGTTAAAGCATCAAGTTATTTTATGTGAAGTTAGTGCAGTTTAATTATCAGTGCATCCCTCTTCCCCCCATTTCATACACATAAGGATTTTCATATCTGTCATTTCTTATTATAAAATGAGTGAAATTATAGGTTAAAAACAAAATTTCACTTATTGTAATTAATGATTACAAATTCCCTTTCCACATTTATAAATTGCCATTTTATGGCATATACTGATTTTTTTTTAGATTTAAATGGCAACATTCTATTTTGTATAATCAGCAAAGGTTAAACTGAGTGATTATTCTCAATTTAATACTGTTTGTTAAGAATATGGTTGTTGCATTCTGTGACATTCCTAGTTCAGGCTTCTATTGTTTCCCTTGAACAACTCTGTCAGTTTGATGTCTTGTATAAAACATTAGTTACCTTGGTAAAAGCTTAAGTATTATGTATGGTCAACATGGGTTACAAAACCATAATAAAAAGTTAAAGCAATTATATGACTTGTTATGCACATTTACTTATATGAGAAAATCATCATGCTTCCCCCGATGTTCAATATAGTGTATGCCATTTATGACAAGTTCAACAGTAGTGTTATTTATACACAAACCCATGTTATTAAACTGAGTGTCTTTTGTCAATTTAATACTATTTGTTAAGAATATGATTGTTATATTCTGTGTCATTTCAAGTTCAGGCTTATGTTGTTTCTTTTGAATAAATTTGTTAGTTTGATGTCCATGTATAAAGCATTAGTTACCTTGGTAACCACTTAAGTATTAAATATGATCAATATGGGTTACAAAAACTACAAGTCAAGTTAAATCAATTACATGTCTTGTTATGCATATTTACTTATATAAGAAAATCATTGTGAGTCCCCTTGATGTTCAATGTAGTGTATGTCATTTATGACAAGTTAAGACAATAGTGTTATCATACACAAGCCTATGTTATTAAAACCTGTCTTTAATATCTAAATTCAGCAGACTGCTTCATCTTATATGACAATTATATATTTTATATCTAGATTTACTAAAATCATACATTACATAACTATTGTGTTTTTTTTTTTTTTTTTGGCTATCGCTTAGTTATTTGAGAGACCACAAGCTATAATGCTTATTCTTATTATTAGCTCCTTACAGGCATGTTTATACAGTCCATAGATTTTAAATTGAGACCCTTCAAGTTTCTTATTTGTTATAAGTATATTTCCATCCTTACATACACACATATCAGTATTTCAAGCACAGGCAACAATGCCCATCCAGTTTTGCCAGAATACCATTCACTAGTTCATGTGATGTGTTTTCAGGCTCTTCTTAAAATATCCAAACTAATAGCAGCCTGTTCAATGCAGTGGCCACTCTGCCAGTGAACCACTCAACACACCTTCCATTCCCATAGATATTTCCACAAAGGAAATCTGATGACTCACTAGCACTTCCCAGCAACCCCAAACACCCATAGAATCAGCTATCCCCATATGCCCAACATGTCTGAGCAAGCTCACCTCCCAGACCACTGCAAAAGGTACCGTACAAGACCAAGTGCTCTTAGTCTTCCACAATAACTCAGACTTCCACTCTTATATAAGTCCTTAATGTGCTTGGACCAAAATACATTTTAAATATAATATTTTGCTTATTATTATTTTTTTTATCAAGAATCAACTTAATGAGCTAAACAAAGTGATGGGAGACCATCAATATGTGCACATGTGGTTTAAAGCAGCCCTTTATTATATATATATATATATTTCTTTTTTTTTAACCAAAAACTTTATTGCTGAGAATCATCTCAGAGGCTCCTCAGAGCCTTTAAGCATTATTGTCACTCTGTCTCCATTACCATAGCAACCTGGGAACATCTGTTTCTGTTAGTGTGTCTGTGTACTGCATAACAGAGGCTCACGATGCACCTGAAGCAAAGCATCAGTTCTTTGCAACTTCAAGCCTAAATTCCCTCCCTTTCAGCGAGGCAGCAGCCAGGAAAAGAACAGAGAGCAAACAGATCAAAAAAAAAAAAAACTCCCAACAAGCCACCACAACACATAACATATTCTTCCAGCCTTCCCACCACAAACTCAGCAGATGTATAAACAAACTATTCTATTCCAAAATATCCCAAATCACAGTTTTATCCAACCCCCCCTTCCTCTAGATCCATGCTAAAACACCAAATTGTCTCTTCCTAATACACAAGCATCAGTAAACTTACTTGACAGGAAAATTTTTGTATATCTCCACCAAAATTGATATCTATGTGCTTTAGTAGTTTATCTATAGATTTCTGATGTTTTAAACTTGAAAATAATAAAATGTTTCTATATTATTATACTAGTTTATGGAGTTCTCAAAATTCACTGCTCTCAGTTGGCCATCTAGGCTCCGCCCACCCATTTCCATTTTGTATGTGTAAATATTACAATTTTATTTGTTTGCATATTTATGTAAGACACAACTTATTTTTCTCAACCAGAAAAGTGTATTAGGCCCAGATGTGAGGTGTCAGTGTAATAAAGTAGTGAACCCCCCCATATAAACACAAGTGCCCCATACAGTATAGTCACACAAGAATGAATTAATCACAGCACATTGGGGGATGTCAGGGTAGGTAAATAAATCTATATTGTGTAAATCAATCCCATAAAAGTGGTAGACCAATATAATAAAACATAAGTAATGCTAAGCATTACACAGCTATGCTGACTGGTGTAAGCATTTTGTACATATAAATACTAAGCAATGAATAGCCCAGCTAAGTGGATTTGCCCATTGGTAAACAATGTTTTACCTATCCCTTTAAGCACTGCCAACCTTAGCTAAGCAGGTTTTCCCATAGCTTTGCTTAGCTCAGCATTTTCAAAACCATCCAATCATGGCAAAGGGTGGGAAATCAGCCGTATTTAAATCCTGCAGGCTGGAATATAGCTCATAGCTGGTTGTAGCTCTACACTGTAGGCAGTATGGTAGGTGTTGGAGAGGGCATGTGCTTTTGGGCGCAGTGCTGGGGCATACAGGAGTCCAAGATCATGGTAGGACTCCTAGTAAAAAAAAACATGACATGAGATGGCTGTGTGACCAGTACCAGGGCTCCCTATATAAAGCAGGAGCCTGGGAAAGTCTCGTCTGTGATCTCACCAGTGCCACTGGTATCCCTCAGACTGGTGAGCAGGTCTGGCAACACTATGCCAACTTGAAATGGAGGAAGAGGGAGCTCTTGCAACAGTGGGTCCAAGAAGTAAGAGGGAGGGGAAATGTCCCAGCAGTGTGCAAGTATTCATAGTAATAACTGTTTACCAAAGTCCAGCATGTGTATGTGATGGATAGGTATGCATAAATGTTTCTCTATTTTCATTACCGCTGCAGTTGAGTGGGCTGTGAACCAAGAACCCCATGCCAGCAGGTTGTAAAGGCTGTGTTGTGAGGCTGGTGAGTAACATTACTGCTTGTAGTAGTCATACCAAATAAATATAAAGGAGTAAAATGTCACCTGGCAGTATAAAGAATGTGTATGGTTTCTACTGAATAAACCAGACAATATGACAGCAATAGTCCCATATAGGTCATATTTAAATAAAAGTGTATCTGCCTGGCAATAAAGTTCTAAATCCTGGACTGGTAGTTTACTCTGGTATTGTATGGCCTCACATGTTGCATTCACCAAGATATGATATGTGAATAATACTGTTATGTCAACTGTTTCTCACACTGTGCTACATAAAAAATATGTCTAGGAATGTCTGTATCAGAATGTTCTAATTACAAGGTCAGATTGTACAACCAAGAGAGATTTAGACAGAAAACAGTGAAGGAAAAGACAGAAATTTCTAAATTGCTCACTCTGATGAAACACAAATTGTTGTAATTTTAGCACACACAGCCATGGTTCGAATCCCAGGAGTGGTAGTAAGCTGTATGCTTAATTTTAACTAGGAATCTGGGAATATGAGTAGAAACAGTCAGGTAGTGTTAAACATTCCCCCTACAGGTCTACCAGGTAAGAGAAGTAGAATGTAGCTGTACGACAGTTGAAGTATACACTGTGTACAAACATAACACTGCCCAAACAAAGACCATAGGGTATTGTAATAATACCTGTAGAGTAATGATAAGAGCAATGATCACTAAAGTTGTGAGGGATATAAAATGTGTTAATTGACATCTCCCCCCCACCATATCTGCAACAATAATCTAAACACACAAATCAATGGGTATGTTTTATACCAAACCTACTGTTGGGACATATGTCATATTGTTCAACAAATATCGAAATGTGTTTCTATTAATGGTCCATGTTGAAATACTATCATTGGTGACCTGATGCTATCAATGTAACCTGCATGCTGTTGTAATGGCCACCGGGGTTCCATATATGCATGTGTTCTGTTTGCTATGCAACTGTTCAAAATCTGTTGTTTTGGGTTAATGAGAACATCTATGCATGCTGTTATAACTAATCCTGGATTATGCTGACGATTACTAACCCACATATGTTCTAAAACTGTAACACCATAGCACGTTTGGGAAGGCCAGTCCCAGCGCACCCACCTCTCCCACCACATCTGGCCATGTCACTGGGCCCCATGACATCTGGGACCCACCCTGAGACCTCCTCATCTGCTAGTCCTGCACCATCTTTCGGTGGAACTGCCTCAGGGGGTGGGGCTTGTCCCCCCGGGAGTGGGCATGGACAGGATACTGTCACCTGAAGACAGGTCCGGGGTTTGGTGTGTAGCGAGCTCCAAAAGGAGTTTAAAGATTGGCTACACCAGCTTGAGGGCCACGTGGTGCAATTAGAAGGTCAGCCTGACCTCCTGCTCAGCCCCCAGCACAGCCACCTTCAGAGCTGTGAAAGTGCAGTGGTGACTACCCATGAGTGTGGACCTCAGTCCCACTGTTTTCATTTGGGGGCTCATGGACATCCGATTTCCAAACACCCCTCCCCATCCAAGGTGTTTACCCCCCACATCTGTCATATACCACCCCTGTATGCTATCTTGTCTGTCTTGTCTTTCTTCCTACCCAACCTACCTGCCCAAATATACCTACTATCCTTTCCCAACATCCCACTCTCACCTTAAAAACAAAAAAGGGCAATCTGTTCCCTAAATAAAATTTTGGCGCATACATAGCTGTCCCATTTCGCATATGTGTACACTGGACACATGTAATCTGGTCTAATTGGCTTCACAACACATTATTGTTGTCCTCACCCCTCTCTCAGGGGTTTGAGTGTCCAACTCTACCTCCAAATTCAGCTGTTGCTGTAGAAGAAATTTACAGCTATGGACCTTCTTTATAGCCATCCTGCACATTCCTAGCTACTTTCCCTATTGTCTTTCCCTCTGCATGCCCCCTTTTTCATCACTTTCCTATCACCTTTTTTTCTTTTCTTTTATAGCGTGGTGGTAAGTGGGAGTAAGCTCTTTTATGTAGCAGTAAGTGGAATTAGGCCTGTTTGCATGGCGTTAAGCAATGCCTACACAGATTAAACACTTTTAAGGCTGTCTGTAAGCATATTTAAATGGAAGTTATTTAGTTATTGCAAGCAAACCCACACAAACCCGATTACAACTGCTTAACAGTGCCTTAATCACTCTGTATCCAACAGCCCTTGTTCTGCCCAGCAACAAAATAATCAGCCCTTGCAAGTCTTGAACGCAGAAGCCTGCACACCACAGCCACAGCAATTTACCACATATCATTCAGCACAGTCATTCAACGGTAGGGAAAATGTATTCATATATGTATATTCATATATATATATATATATATATATATATATATATATATATATATATAGTGGATTCAGACATCGGATTCACACTCTGAACCTCTCACTGCAGAACATCTGACCAAAGGCACTGTAAATGGGTGTGACAGGGCCCAAACTAGGGGCCTCTGGTAATTATTGCCCTTATCCCTTCCTCTACAGCTGAATTGTTTTGCCTTGCAACAAGGCAACCAGCCCTTATAAGTCTTGAACCCAGGACCCTGCTCAACATAGCCACAAGAAGTTACTACTAAGTCATCTGAGCCGTAAGATGCTGGCATGATTTTTCTAACATATCTTGCAGAACAATCAGTCTACCATAGGAAATGTATAACATGGAAGCACTAAACATTCTGATGATACATATACACATACACACACAGACACACGCACACACACACACACACACACACACACACACACACATATATATATATATATATATATATATATATAATTATATATACATATTTACATATATAAATACTTATAGATATATATATATATAAAGAGTGTATATATAGAGGGTGCACAGAATATCAAACAGCCGTTATATCTACAGTTGCCACCTTTTCAAATGGCCAGTGTCTGATTCTTTCCTACAGATGAGAATTATTGCATGAAATCATATACCCACACACAATGCAAAGGACATGACACCACACAGTTTATATACATATAAATGTTTATTTGTGTACTATTTCAGTTGTTTATGCCATTTCTTATAGAATTTGGGTGTTTGCCATACATAATAACTGATTAATGCATCTCTCAAAGAAAACATATGATGCAGTAATCTGCAAAACCTTCAGGTAGTACAACAATAAAAAAACACACTTGACATGAAGACAAGAATCAATCAACACTTAATTACAGATGTAGTTCAACAGCCTCCAATTACAATCTGTAGTCAACCCCCTAGGGGAAAAGTGTCAATTGTCATAATGTAAATGTATCCATAACATAACAATGCTTAACTTAAAATGGTACTATCAGACTGATAAACAGAACTGTGCTCAAAAGACCAAGCTCTAGCCCACCACTGTTCCCATGGTGAAATGTATGAAAATGTGCAGCCATATATTTTATGTTTCTTATTACTGATATTCCTCACATGTTGTAACAGCCTAGGTTAAAAATATTTAATACTCCTCCCCCATAAAAATGTCTTACAAGGGCATATAACAGTGTTCTCTATACACTGACCTCTTGACTGTACAGGGACACACATGTTGACCAGCTGTAGCCCTCATATATATGGACCCTACCCCGCAACTTCTCTGGCAGTCCACAATATCACGGGAATGATAGCAGGAATGTCAGCACTAATGATATATCATACCTATAAACCACTTACTGCAGGACATCTGGACAAAGCCTGGTATATAAGTGGAGGACAGAGGCTGAAACACAGGGCCATATTTGATATATTGCTGTTATACATTGTGAAAGTTGCTAGTGTTGCAGGATTGGTTGCAACATACCCTTACTGGGGAATATAAGTCAGAAACACAAATGGATGTTGCCATGTACTGATAGCAATCAACAAAAAGAATGCCACTGATTTGTCAAGGACAAAACCTGTCTAGGGAACAGACAAAACATAACAGCCAATCCTCCAGCCAGCATGTGGATAGCCCCACAGTTGAGAGCTATGCAGACAGACTGTGTTCCATGCAAAACTAGCATGTACACACAAACCTGTAAAATTAGCAGTATGCAATGCATATAACAGCAATACTCACACACTGTCCCTAGGTCTGAAACCTTATACAAACATGTAGCTGGCCTGTGTCCACAATTCTTGTTGTAAGAGGTATTCCTACCTGCTGTCTGTAACACTGCTGCCCCCACACATGAAGGATGGCTTCCATACAGGCAAGGTAAAGGGACAACACCCACATTATATAGTTATATATAGAAGTGGGTTGCTATGACATTGGCTATTGGAAGAACTACACAGCTGCTTGCATGCAATTAGCAAGTGGGGAACAGCAATTGGTGCAGAGGCCATCACCTGAACATTAGCATCACCTACAAAAGCCATGCTTCAACCTATTTAGACTAGCTCAATCCCAGTAGTGGAGAGAGACAGAGAAACAAAAAAAGTAGAAACAATATAAACAAAACCTAAAAAAATAAGAAACAAGAAGACAACTGGTATACAGAAGGAACATAAAAATAAACCAGGTATGTGAAACATGTAAGCATGTAATTGAATGTAGTACTTGGTCTGTAATAATGGGATAGATGATTTTGAAAGATGTATATGTGCCATCAATACTTGCTGTAATGATGTCCTGATGAGCAAATGCTATGGACATAGCATCTGGCTCTGTCTGCAGTGGGCCATACCTGACAACTGTGCAGATCTTCACAGAATGTCAAGATTTAGCCATCATAGTGTTTGTTCTGTTCTCCCAAATATCTATATTAGTCTGGTAAATAGCTGGAGTTAGAAATAATGAAGTAATGACAGACACATGAGTTTCAGATCCCACCACCTTCAGAACAGTCATGGTAATGCGAAATGTATCATGCTACAAACTTCATTGGTTTGTAATAGGCATATCTACCATCTGTCCATATATATCTCCCCTAATGGTAGGCTTTGTCCACATGCAATGCTCTAAGAAGTGGATATGTTGGGTCAAAGCTGAGGAGACTGACACACCCTGGGAAAGGACAGCACACATATGGCAACCACTACTGTCTCTGTCAAACAGTCATGTCTGTGCCACTGCTTGGTCAGTTAATGAGATGTTGTCCATATCCATATGCTACCTGTGAATATGAGTATTATACATACTTGTATTGTAAATCTAGGATACCTATATAGGGCATGAGCATAGTAAAGCACTGTTGCAGATGTGTGTGTTAAACTGCATGTGATGTATTGAATTAATAACATTCAACTGTATAGTGTTCCGCTGGACAATGTTCACAGTTGTGACAGATATTTATAGTCACTTACACATATACTTGTGTTATGGCAGCTATATTAATACTTTATCAAAATTGATTTCCCTGTTTTGTCACCCAGTGATGTGGACCAATGTCCAGAAGTCCTGGTATAACAGGTTGAGACATATGATTGAGTTGCAAGACTGTAGATACAGTATGCCATATTGACATAGAACACAAATGTATGCCAGGTATCCCCTGAGCATGTGTATGTTGTGGAAAGAAATATCCAGGGACTTGTTATGGCTAGGCTTGTATAGGCCCTAGGGCCGATAGCCTAGTACCAACCTATGAACCTATGAACCTATGTATGTGTATGTTCAGATAAAAGGCACAGAAGTAATAACATGGGTCACAAGCAGTCCAGAAAATAGGATGTGCATGTTGCCCATGTGTGTAATATCACTGCCACTGCATACAACAAAATAAAATGTGTACTGCTACTGATTGTTGCATTGCCATTACACTGATATGGATACTACAGTAGGCATGCTTATCAGGTAGTAATCAGAGAAGTGTACAACTGTGTTATGACCCACTGTCCATGCCTACCACTAACAGCTATATCAACACTCATATACACTGGATATCAAAGTGTACAAATCCCTGTTGGAATGCCATGTCTTTGTGCTGTATGCCAATGAGACCACAGAAAGTCATGTCAAAACATTTCTCACTTCAAATGTGACCCATAACCTGTACAATTCTATTGACAAACAAACAAAATTGTTTCATGGAAGGTGAGCAACCATTGCCAAGTGAAGATGTGATATGATGTTAGAGTACAAACCAAGACAAATGGATGGTGTAATCATCTCAGCAGGGGTTTACACAACATATCAGTATAAGGGTGCAGACACACATTCAGCTGGCTTATTGTACTGAGTATTAATTCCCATATGTTTTCACAGGACAGGTTGTTATGTTCCCTATTGAACTGAACAGGTTATATGACACATCACAGGAGGGGATTATGTTGACATATACTTTTATGGGGTCATGTTCCAATCGCACAACTATCATGCATTGTAACAGGAATGTGTACACTTTATATCCACTGTAGCTATATGGAATCAGCAGTATGTGACCTATACAACCAGCCACCACCAACGATAGAGTAATCCCCCTTGGTGGACAACAGCAATACACAAAGTACATAATAGGTTGCTATAGTGGCTGTACAGGGACACATAGGTGCAGACTACAACTTGGAAGCAAGTGCATCTCTATCTGAGCAAACATATAGGTTCACAGGTGACTTCTTGTAAGGCTGTCTATGACTAGAAATCAGACATATCCAAACCACCAAGGCCAATTGCAACCATGTCTCCACATATGTATGCAGTCTCAGAGGCATTAACACAAGTCAACCTGTACTGGGGGTAAAGCAAAACTCATACACCCATGCCATGGATATAGGCAACCTGTGTCAGACAGGATAGGCAGGAACAGTGGCACCCTGTCCACAGCATTAGTACAGGGGGATATGCAGATCAACCACACTCCTACCTGGATCAATGGTGAGCATGTACATAATGCCAACTGATGGCAACAACAGCAAGTCTCCATGGGGCACGGTTTGCCTCCTACATGAACTCAGGCGTGTGCTCATAGCTCCATCACACACTACAGTCAAAACCAGACATGTCACCATCCACACACCATCCACATAGAAGATGGCCACTGTCATCCCTCGATACAGAAATGAATGGAGAATAGTGGATTATGCCATTAACTGTCCAACATTGGGGGAACTGGACAGGTGAGGACCAGGAGTGTAATATAAGATGTCAAAGCCATGAAATCTTACAGTGTTATGGTATAGTCTGGATTATTTGCAAGTAATATCCACTGTTGATATGCACGTGGACAACCTTATGAGGTCCTGTGACCTTTTTTTCCTGTTTATGTCTTCCAGGTACAATGCCCCGGGAACATTTGGCAGTGTTCATGAACCTTGAAAATGACACAATCATCCAATTCTTCATCCAGCATCATGTCATACTATTTGGCCGCAGGGCCCAGAATCTGCAGGAGAGGACCGCCCTGTGAAACGAGCTATTCCACAGTGTAAACGATGTCAGCCTGCTCAACCAAAATTATTAACAGGTGTGGCATCAGTGCACTGATCTAATCTGCCATGCCCGTCAGCATGCTGCTGCAGTTAGGAGGGACCAGCTAGCCACAGGTGGGGGTCATGCCATCCAGCCCCCAGTGATACATGCTGAGGAGCTCCTCTCCAGCCTTGGGGCACCTGCCTGCCAGACAAGCCAGCAGGCTGAAGACAGTATTGTGGAAGTGGGTACAACCCACCCAATGGATGAGGAGCATGCAGGTAAGGCCCCAGGGCACATTTCTAGACTACTGTTGCTTATCCATTTTTTATCTGTAAAGTATCTACATACATATGTCAGATAAGATAGCCTGTTGCTGCTGTGTAGTATTGAAGAGATGTGCATAATCCCTAGTATTGTGGGTTTGTACTGTTGATGTGCTGAAATTCTGCTTCCACCCTGTACCAATGCCACAGGTGTGGCTACTGACATTACTTCTCTCACACAACTACTTAGGTCCCTTCTGTATACAACTGGGACAGCAGCCTGTAGCTGGTGAGTATGGAGTTGTTTTGTTAAGGTTTGCCAATACACCAGTCATGTTATGGCCATGCCATTTGTCATGTACACATTTAACACACCTACCCATAATGCATGCTGTACATGTTCACTTTTTGTTGGTGTTAACTGCACTGCATCACAGTGGTCACCATGGTGGCATATCTGAAGAGTATGTAAGAGTCCTGCAAAATACCTAACAAGCTGTCAGTGCAAGATGTGTGGACAGAGATGAACATAATGATGGGACAAATGGCCTAGAGTAGGGACATGCCTGAAACATTACCCTTATACAGTGGCTACAACAGTGTATACACCACTATTACAATGGCAACTGTTCCTGATATAAACAATGGCAAACCACAACACCACATTCCACACCTTTTACAACCTATAATGTGATCCTAACATGAGTAATAAATGTGTAATATGGAATCCTATGTTAGGACAACAAATATGGGGAATACAAACCTTAACAAACACTGGAAGCATATGTGTGCACACACTCCAAATAACACATTGTGGAAGCAGCTTGTGATGTACTGACAGCATTCACTCTTCTTGAGTAAACACCTGCCATCAAGTCCAGGGCCACAATGTCACACCAAGTAATGGTCTGCTGTCCAAGAATTATGTCCATGAGATTTGCCTACTTGCCTGCAACAGAGGCAGCCATGGCTTGCACACATCTTACAAACCATGAAATGGATCCTATATCTGAAAGGTAGCACTCAGGAGTGGGAAAAGTAGCCTTACCTCACCATTGCATATGCCATGGTAAACAGTGCTGACAGTCATGTATGTGTATACGAAGTATGGGACAACGTTGATGTAGAAAATAAACAGATGCCCATCCAAAACAGATGACAAAAGATGTTGCAAACTGGTCATGGAGACTGCCAAGAAACATGCAGCAACAATGAGGGACTTGCAGGAATGTCTAGCAAGTACAGCCTGTGCAGTACCTGTGTCGACAATTGCCTGGATTCTGCATAAGTGTGGCCTATTGGTGAGGGTAATCAGACAGAAGAGTTGTCCCAGTCATCCAGGGCTCTCTATAGGTTGCATAAGCATGACATCAAGTCTCCCAAAGGCATGTGTTGCAATGTGTAATGGTGTTATGAGGCCAAGGCTGAAACCTACAGACAGTATTCATAAAGATACATGTGGTGCACAAGTAACACCCCACTCCACCTCAGGGCCACCATCCCCAATTTTTAGCTTGCTGGTGCCAGTGTACACCTTTAGGTTTGCTGTTCATTAGCTGGAACTAGGCTGGTAGACGTGGTGTTTGGAATTTGGAGCACTGCAAAATAACACTCATTGGCCCATAGTTGTCAAGCATCTGCAATACGGCTGAGGATGGGGAAGGGTGTCAGCTTGAAGCACAACAGTGAACTGAAGCATACATCCAAAGCTTGCTAAGAATGGCTGTATTTGAACACAGTCAATGTTATGAATTGTGCCAGACATAACCCTGACTCTACAGCAATAGTGAAGCCACTGTGTGACCTCCATGTGCTATGCACATGAGCTGACCTTACAATCTGGCAGATTTGGGGGACATTTGTAGAGCAGAGTGACCAAATAATGGCAGGTGAAGATGGGCCATGCTAGTATACCCCTTCCAGGAATAGTGACTGCTGTAGTTCACTTAACAGGTGTTTCAACAAACCATTGTGTTAAGGGTGTGCACTCCCATGCAACTCACATATTGTATGCATCTCATTCACCATCAGCACAATTAACACATTTGTTTGATACTGCATTGGATTGCACAGGTCGTATGTCACTTATCAGATGTGTGCAATTTTAACAAATGCAGTATTGTGGCCCCATTGCATATCATAGAAGAGGCTGGCATGTCAACAAGGGTGTGTACACTCCTCATATCCACATTAAGCTTTGGAGATTGTCAGTGTAACCAGATTTTATTGCACATACATGCACTGCTGATGATGAGATCTGCAAATCAAAGGTCAGGCATTAATTATTGACATCAGTTCTGTGTCAAACAAACATATAGGGGCTGTGAGCAACAGAGCAGACTTAACTGCCACACATATATACATTCAGAAATGGTGTGTACAGTTGGAAGGTATGGTGTACAGTACATGCCAGTGTGTTGTACAGGTGCACAGCAATACTGTGTACATAGGTGTAGTGTGTTCCAGGGGAATGGGCATCACCTACTAACACAACTCATGCATCACAGAGATGTATAATGTTGGTAACAAAGATTGAGTATGGCTGCAGTGCATGCTATTGAGTGCCATATGTCGTGCATGTTGACTGTTGAGTAAGGAGAGGTCTGTGTAATATCTTTGTGCCACCTTACCTGTAAGTGTGTGTGTGTGTGTGTGTGTGTGTGTGTGTGTGTGTGTGTGTGTGTGTGTGTGTGTGTGTGTGTGTGTAGAAGTAAACCATAATGCACAGGTCTTAATTTACATTTCTTGTCTGCCCCTCACAGGTGCTGAGGTGGGTCATGGTCCCTCCTGCTGGCAAACTAATATTAGTGTCCATACAGACTCTGACAATGATAGGCATAGTGATGCATAGACAGGATTGTCGGGGGCTGAATCTGTGCCATTGGTTGATATCCCATTTTTATCCACCCTATCCCTGCACACAGTCACAATGTCCATACATACCACATTACCAATGGTCATAGATGAGGGACAGTTGGTGGGTGGTGGCATGTGACAGAAAAGTGTGGTGACTATGGTAAATGTGTTTGTACACAGCACCCATAGCCGGATGATCGGCGAAGTCCCACACAGAGAGATGTTCAGGGGTGCTCATAGGAGGGCTGCTGGCCATCATGCCACTGGCAGAACTGCCACAGCAGGTGTCAACAGATGCATGTTTTGGGATGTCATGGAGGCACATGCACATATGGAATGTTACACCAGAGATAGTCTGAGGCTGGAAAGGGCTACTCTTCCTGCTGTATGTGACTACATCTGTGATCTTGCTGGTTCCCACCATTATTTTGCAGAGGTCATAGATAATCGGTTGGATGAGATGGTGGGAATCCTTGATCATGTGGTGTGTGTGGTAGAGCATGTGGTGGGAGTACGCCATCGGCCGCTTGGACGTAGGTCAGCAACACCAACAGGTGGAGGTCTACGTGGACATGTAACATCTCACAGCCACTGCTGTGGCAGTACCAGCACTGCAGGGGGGGTGCTGTCCACAGCACAACACAGCAGGCCACAGGCACTTGGTCCTGCCCGGTCCCAACACGGACGCAGATCCAGCAGACAATTGTCATCATCAGGGGAGAGTACCATATCTGGGCTTCTGCCTGGTAGTTCCCATGCAACCCCTGCCAGCCACAGTTCCTGTGTCTGTGGCCAGACATGGTGACCTGTACACCCTGCAATGTACGGTCTGCAGCTGTCCAACATACATCTGTGTAGGGCAGCCACATGGCAGAACTGTGTGCATACATACACACACACATCACCAACACAGCTAGGGCACCTACATAACTATACACACCATTTTTGCCCAGGCCATTTAATAAAGAACCCCCTAACCCACACACAAGATGTCAACTAAACAGCTGGGCCTATGCCTCTGGCAAACCCGCACCACACTCTGTGCATATGATGATACCTGTGCCATATCCCTGTCAGCCATACCATCAATGCAGGGACATGCTAATATGTTTCTGATGCACAGGGTGAATGTACTAAGGTTTAGCAATGTAATGCTGTTTAATGTGTTGTCAGTTCGAATGTTTAACGCTTACATATCAGGGTGTGTAGCTGTCCAGCCATGATGCATTATAGCTGTTATTAACACTGACTGATTGTGGTCTCCATAATGTATTCTGTTTGTGTTCTAGGTGTCTATGTGTCAGCAGGATGTTGGTCTGTGATCCTTTCCTATAAGGGGTGTGGCACTGTGGTGACACATTGACTGTGTCATATCCCAGGTGCAGCTGAACACAAGTAACAGGTCTGTATAACAGTTACTGCATGTGCCACATTGCTGACAGGTCTGAGGGGTCTATACAGGTGAGTACATGTTGGCTGATGTAAGCAGCTCTTCTACAGTGGACAATGGTAAATGTACTGGGTGGCACACACCAAATGTTTGTGAATAACACCTACACAGAGGCTTTTGTGTTGATGCAATACTCAGAGAATACTGTTTACATGGATGTACTTCATTTTGCAGAAAACTCATTTTGTCCTATGTAATTCCACTAAGACCAAATTGCCAAAACATCACATCAGTAAATAATCAGTCCGCTAGTTTAATGTCATTGAAAATGGTACTGGCAGGCTATTTGTCCTCTTCCCCAATGTAGTGCAATCTGGAGTTAGTAAACATAGGTGTGCTGGTGTGGGGGGAACAGCCACCAACTTTGGAGAGTGTGGGGTGGCTTAGAACCACACATAGTGTGATTAACAACTACTTAACCTCTTAACATAAGCTGTACAGTATAACAGCACACTTAGTGGGGTGATACGCACAACAATAATCCCAATGTGGGTGGCTGTGCCCACAACAACCACACCTAACTATATATACCAAATCCAGTATCGCTATGCAGTTGTACAGTGGGGAAGAGGGCAATTACACATCCACTACTAGTTTTGACGGAATAAATTTCCACAAGATGATTGCTTTGAAATGTTACCTTTTGCCAGTTAGCTCTCAGACAAATGATCTCCTGGGAAATATATTTTCTGCAGACTGAAGCAGATACCTTCACATACACCCACACTTACTTGGCAACACTGAGAGTAGAACCCCTACTTAGGTACTTATTGCTATTAATGTGCTTGGCTTTAATTGCACACACCACAGAGCTTGTAAGGTGAGGTGTGTCCCGAGCTTCCTGTAAAGTGAAGAACATCACCAAGCCTTTTACATTATGGTAACGGGGGATGTACTGAGTGTTAATGAACAACACATAGTATGACATACTCTCATATACACATTGACAAACACATACAGTCATAGACAGATTTGACAGACCAGGGTTTAGCAGTGCTAACTACCTTGTCAGTGAGTCCATACTTACTATTATTATTATTATTATTATTATTATTATTATTATTATTATTATTAGTGAGTACATACATACTTTTTGCACACAGTACATGCATCATTAAGCTGGATAGTGTCATCAGTTACCTGTATGGTTAATGGTGACAGTAGTCCTCATACAGTGGACCTTGGGATATGTACTGGGGGTACTATGGTGTAACAACAGTATACCCAGCACCCACACGCCACATTGGATATTGTACTCACTGAAACTCATGATAATGCTCTGACATACCCACAATCACACATTGACAAGGACTGCAATACAAATCCTTGTCTATCTAATCAGTGCTACTACAGGGATATGCATTTATTGACCTGCCACAGGGATAGTAGGGTAATATCAGCAACATTACCATCCCATATAATGTATGGCAAGGTTTAGTGTATTTGGAGAATGTGGCCACAGAATGCTGTCTCCTACAAATATGCACACTCACACACAATTGCACCCACATACACACATATACGCATACTCACATTTGCCAGGGCTCAGAGGGTAATCCACGCCCATCTACCCATTTGTAGAACAGTGTTATGCTGGTACTGCAAGCTCCAGGTAGCCCATAGGGTGAAGAGTGTAACAAGGTACATGTAATGTGAATTACAGCAGAAGACATTTCTAAGTATAGCAATGGGGGGTGTAGTGGGTGAGAAGGCCCTCAGAGTATTTTCAACTACAAGTTTACAAACATACAGACACTGTTATTCTCAGTACTGCACATATACACACTTGTCAGTACTGAGGTCCATAGGTGTTGGTGTTCCTAGGTGTGTACCAGGGTAATGTCCATGCAGAGATGAGAAGAGTAGGGCATGTGGATACACTGGTATCATGCCACCTGACATTTGTCAGCAGGCCATCTATCAACTGATGCCACTTGAGTGATTCCCAAGGTGACAGTTAAATTCAACATCCAATCATCTGGTTTTCTCTTGAAGAGGGCCAGTGAGGTGCTCCAATTGACATATACACAACATATATTGCATAACATGGCCAGTGTCTGGGTTAGGGACCTGTACACAAACATGTTCTGTTGACTGAGGTAGTCTAGTTGAGGTATCCATGGCATGTGGTGCAAACAGTGTGGAGTTTCCTAGCTGTGGCATTCATAACACAGCTGGGCAGACATGTCAGTGTCAGTCAATCAGAGATTGCCTGCAAGCAGCCAAGATGAATACCTGACATCTGCACATCTGTCCAGAGTTCAGACAGAAATTAGCTAGCCAACAGCTTATGCATTAGGATGGATGTTTTGAAAGACAGACGTCTGAAACTGATATGTAT
>NC_056727.1:49698063-49710563 GCF_019279795.1 Protopterus annectens | reverse complement strand
CCTATACACAACATGTCTGCCAGTCTGATATATCACTGGCTTGATATTAGGAATGATGTCAATAAATAATGATATACTGTACATATCCACCTCTTACTGCATGACATATGGACAAAGGGTGACAGACTAGGGGGACAGAGGCACAAACACTGGGCCAATATTGACATATTGCTGTGATAAACTGAGACGATTGCTGGTGTAACAGGGTTTGTTGTGACATATCTCTTCTGAGGGATACGAAGTCAGTAACACACATGGATGTCACCATTGACTTACTGCAATCATCAGAGTATGCTACAACATTTATAAAGACAGAAAATGTGTGAGTAACACACCATATCTAAGACTCCAAACTCTGGCCAGTCTGCAGATAGCCCTACAGGTGAGAGTTTTCTCAACCACATAACACTGCCATGCCAGACTATAAATCATGCAGAACAGCCATATCCACACAAACCCTGTTAAACCAATATTACTTCAAATGTAGAACAGCAATACTTACATTCTGTCCCCATGTCTGGAACATCCCCCTCCAGTTTGTTGGCCTGTCTCCACAGTGTTTGTTGTAAAAGGTATTTCCAACTACCCTCTGTTTTGCTGTTTGTCAGACACCTACATGAAGTCCTGCTCACAGTGAAGGAAAAGGGCCAGGACTTATATGAAGTGCTTGGTTACAGGAGTGTGTTTCCATGCAATTAGCTATAGGAAGGATACCACAGCTGTTCCACATTCAATTAGCAAGTGGGGGACTCCAGTTCATGCACAGGCCATCAGCTGATCATGAGAATTACCTACAAAAGTCAAGCTGCTGCCTATGCAAAACAGATGTATTTTTCCACATCTACCAGAGAGGGAGAGAGAGAGAATGAGACAGAAAGAAAGGAAGAAAGGAAGAGAGAAATAGCAAGCATGTTTGTGTATGATTCATGGGTGGAGAGTGGTCTCTGGGTATTATAATGCTTGCCTATATTGTTCACTAATCCATACTGTCACATAGTCATTGCACATGGCAATAGACATTTATGGCTGTGCATTGTCTACAACAACCTCTACAGTGTTGGACAACTATTGGCCTTGTAATGTGGACATTGGGACATATAGGTCCTAATGTAGCAAAACCCACCATGCAGTGGATCCAGTTATTACACAATCACCCCAACAGGATACTGATCACACACACACACACACACACACACACACACACACACACACACACACACACACACACACACACACACACACACACACACACAAATACACACTTGCCAGTACTGAGTTGCGAATGCCTACTTGGCTATGTATTGCTATTACAGTGTTACACATTTATCACACGTGCCACGGAGCTTGCATGTTGGAGAGGTGTCAAAGATATCTTTGAAGGTGAGTGACATCAGCAGCAGTGCTAAAGGAGGGGTAAGGGAAGTGTAGTAAGTGTGAATATTCACAAAATCAGGTGTCAACAAAGACACATACACTCTCTCTCTCTCTCACACAAACACACACATTATTACAGTTGCCAGAAAGAAGATTAGAACGCCTACCTAATTAGCTTGTTACACTGCAGTATTACGCAGTTATTGTGAGCACCATGGATTGTACAGGTTCTTGACTTGGCCAAAGGGTTATTTCAAGGTGACTGACATCAGCAGGTGTAGGTATTTCAGTTACTCTGTTCGCTTACATTTCATACTGTATTCTGAACTATCATGCAGACTGGAGGCATATCAGTAGAGTGCAGATATTTTATTTATTTTATTTATTTATTTATCATTTGTTGACCGGGAAAGTCCGACTAGGTTCCACAGAGCCTGTTTTCAGCGGAGGCCCGGGGAGAAATGCTCCAGATGCATTATCCTATTTAGGTTTTACTGACCTACAATTCAGTTTCAAGACTTCTTACCTTTCAAAACTAACATACAACTGCCAGACCTGTAGTAGTCTGTCTCTGTAGGTCTGGAGGGGGGGGGGTTGTTCACCATTGCAATAAATTGGAAACCTTAGCCCAGCCTTTCTTTATGGTCATCTACACCTGTCCTGCTGGCTGAGGCTGGTGGTGGTTATGTGAGCCTCACTGACATACATGCTATGGACACACATTTGGGCCACCACATGTCCTTGCAGTGGGATTTGTCACCTTGTCTAGTACTGCCTACTTTGTTGACACCAGTATTTGTTATGGATGTCATGCTGCCCATATAGGTATCCACTATCTGCTGCCATCCCATTCAGCCACCAAATTCCCTTGCATGCTCGTGTCCATACCATAGATACAACTATTAGAACATACTACTCCATTCAGTAATTGATAGGAAGAGTGACTTACCATGTGGCTGGGCCAGTATTGAGGACGGTGCTGGAGGGTTGACTATGTTGGATGCACATAGCACACTCCCTATACATGGTAAAGCACAAGTAGTGTCATGTTTGACATCCCTTTTACTATATGTACAAGTCAGAGAGGTGTCATTCCCTGGGTCCCTACCCTGTCAGTATATGTGCTATGTGTTGCCTCTTTGCCAAGGCCTGGGCATACTGGAAATGCTTCCTTCTGCTTACATGGGCAGGCTCGGGTAGTTCCTCCTCCCGAGTCGCTCTGTGCCTGTGATGGCCTTGGCAATGGTGGGGGGCTGTGTGACCTTGCCCCGTGCTGTTCCTGCTGCAGCTGTTTCCGCAGGATCATATTTTGTAGCATGGCACATAATATGAACATTTGTGGACATGTAGATGGAGAGTACTGCAAGGCTCCATCGGATATGTCCAGGTAGAGGAACTGTGACTTGAGAATCCCAAACACATGCTCTATTATGATTCAGGGTTGTGCGTGTGCCTCATTATGGAGTTCTTGTTCAGGTGTGTGTGTATTTCTGAGGGGTGTCATCAGCCATGGGTCCAGTGCATAGCCAGCATCTTCCACTAGGTGGCCACATGGGATGTCCCCACTGGCAAATAGCTGGTACAGCTCGGTCATATGCCAGATGTTGGAGTCATAATAGCTTCTAGGGCTGCCAGCACACACATTCAAGATAATGCCCTGGGCAGCACACACGATCTGGCAGTTGATGAAGGGGAAGCCCTTGTGGTTTATGTAGACCCTACCCTGCTCACTGGGTGTTGCTTTGATGTATATGTGCGTGCAGTATATAGCACCCACTACCTCAAGGTATTCTGCTATTTGGTGTAAGAGACACATATTGCTGGTCAATGCCTCACGGGTGTTGAGGAAATATATATGCTCACTGGCATGAGCTGACATGGCATCCAGGAACTGGTGGAGTACCTGGGATGCTGATGCCTGTGAGATCCCCATGGTATCCCCAGTTGCCCGTTGGAAGGTACCTGTGGCAAGTATTCTTAAGCCTGCACATACCTTGGTATCCACTTAGATGGGTTCCCCTCTGTTTGTTCTGTGTGTGGGCCATGGCCAGCACAGCTCAACAATTTGCTGTAGAATGTCCCTTTTCACCCTATAGCGCTCCACTATCTCCAGCTCATGTAGCCCCTGGTAGGTTACCCTGGGTCTGTAAATGCTTCTCCTTCTCCTCACTGTGGGATGGTCATCATCATTCTCATCCTCTCCACCCTCAGCCTCTTGCACATATTGATGTATGAGAGCGACAGCAGCCCCTAATATTTTGTTAGTTTTATCAGGAAAAATTTCCCCATCTGTGTACACTAGTGGTGTAGAGTTTGTGGGAAAAAACAGACTGAAAGGTGTTTGCATAGTTTATCGTAGTGTGCTAGGTTGTTCCATGTGTAATTGGCTGATTCTGGTACATTTCACCTGCCAGCTATGCTAGTTCTCCTTGATTGCCTTCCTACTGCTGTTTTCCCTTCCCATTGCCTTCCTGTTTAAGCCTCAAGGTGCTGCGCACACCCAGTGCTCAGATGTGAACAGAGCTGCCATTTCTTGTTTTTTTTTTTTGCTTAAAACCCGGTGTGTGGCGTGCACACCCATTTAGGCAATGTAAACACTGTTAGGCAGCCTGAGACACACCCCCTTCCTTAGCTGTGCTTAGCTAAGGGCAAACACAGGCCACAGAGCTCCAATAAGCTTACAGCATGCATGACACATCCCCTTATGAGGTCATCCACCTCTTAGACTTATACAATGTTGTTGCTGCACCTACATGGTTGAGTGCAAGCTAACACTGAGAAGAAATCTGTGATTCAGTATCAATGCCTCATTTGCATACAACAGAATGCTAATTTATAGTTACCACACTCACACTGAGCCTTCCCCTTTAGCAACCACTAGTCCCTGGTATTGTTGTCTTATGCATGCCATTGACTAATATGGCAAAATGCTGATTTGAGTTTAAAAGCCTATTTCCCTGTTTTTTCTTATTTTCATTGTGATCCCATTTGCACACTACTGCCCTACACTTAAACAGCCGAGATCAGCCAAAAAAAAAAAAACACATGTTTTTTATAAATTTGCAATGATTTTTCATGCCATGTAGAAATAGTGTAGGAGTGCTCATGCACATCCCAGGCGACCATGTTCCGTGCAGCAGCTGCTGCACTATTCCTACACTCTGTGTAGGGTTTAATGAATCCTGAGGCTTATATTCCCATTCAAGCATGACAATGTTTGCAAAAAGAGATCTAAAATACTGGTGTTCAGAAAATATAAAGTTGTTCCATATAAATTAATTCTTTCCTGTGGCACCCTATTTCTAAATAAGAATTCAGTAAACCATTGAAGTCCAATATTAGGTAGAATCACTGTGAATAGATTTTTAACATCAACTGTTAAGAAAACAAAGGTGTCATTCTATTCAAGACGCTTACATTTATCCAAAAAATCCCATGAGTCATTGCAAATATAGGACTCTTGCTCCACATACATTTTCAGCTTTTTATCTAAAAAGTTAGCAAAAGTAGATGTAATTGATCTACAGGCATCAACAACAGGACGCACTGGGGGATTGTTCAAATTTTTGTGGATTTTTGGCAGGCCGAAGACAGTTGGCACCATATGGCTTAAAACATTCAAACACTTAAACTCTTCAGCACCAATTCAGTGCTCTGTCAGCATATCATTTAACTGTTGCCCGGATTTACTAATCTTCCATGCAGGACTAGTCTAGACCTGCATGGAAGTGGCCGCTTAGGAGCAGGACAACAGCGTGCCATGCATATTAATGAAGGCGTGCTGCCAAAGCCCCCAGGCTTACACGGAGCGTGTACGAGTGCAGGGGGCGTGACTGAGAGTAGAGCCCTCAGAATAAACATGCCCCTGCAATGTTGAACAGCAGAAAGTGGAAATAAATGAATGACACCACTCATAGGTGTCCACATATCCCCACCAACAGTCCCCATGTGTACAACAGAAACAGGACATAAAAATCAAAAGAAGAAACTGGTGTCTAAAGCTCCGAGTACAGCTAACCGTAGGTGTGCGGGTGTGCCCATTGCTTAGCCACAGTGAAAGCAGCCTAAAAGGCTGAAGAGGATAACAAGGACGACATATGCAAATGAAGCATGTCAGCAGTAGTGTAGTGGGCAGAGCATTCGCCTAATGAGCAGGCATTCCCAGTTTGAGGTGCAGCACAGTCTATTTTACATGGCAAAGCATTGCATAAGTAATATTTGTAATGCAAAACCTACTAAATAACACACATTTTTTATGAACACGAGTATTGCAGGAAATGCACATGTGAAGAGTCAGTATCATAATTAACAAAGCAGCAGTAAGCAGGCATAAGCACAGATAAGCAGTAGTAAGCATATGTAAGCACTAGTAAACATGTGCAAGTGCGTTTGCGTGGGGTTAAGTACTGCCGACACAGGTTAAGCAAAGGAGAAGCTAACTGGATTTAAGACAGTATGATGGGAAGTTAGCAGTGCTTACCTGTGCGCAAACCCTCTTACAACCTGCTTTAAAGTGCCTTAAGCACACCATATCCACTGGCAGGTGTACTGCCCAGCAACAAAACAAACAGCTTCTGCAAGTCCAGAACCCAGGACCATGCACGAAATGATTTACCACTAAGCCATGCCAGATATGCATAAACCATATGTTGTCAGAAAAATAATCCCAGCCCAGTCATGCAACAGTACAGAGAATGGATACAACATATCTATAGATGTAGTCACACATATATATATATATATACATATATATAAATATATATATAAATATCCAGAGATATATACGTATATATATATATATATATATATATATATATATATATATATATATATATATATATATATATATATATATATATATATATATATATATACAAATATATGAACAGATATACATGCAAATGCCGACAACTACACATATATATGTCAACATCTATATGTCCACATATACACAGCAAGTTACATATATGTACGCAGATATATGTTTCCGTAGGTATATACAGACATAGTTAGAAATATGTAAGCAAATATATATACCCACAGAGGTATATATGGCCAGGTATCTGTAGTTCGCAATGGTAGATTAACAGACACATATATGTCCACCTGCACTGTGAATGGGCTTGAGAGGTCCCAAACAATATACGTCACATATGAATTGGCATGCCACCCCCGCCCAGCCAAACACATCCACCCTGCAATACACTACCAAGCTAATTGTATTGTACGTGTGTCATTAAAATAGGGATTTAAATTAGTCCTCTGTTATGTTTAAAATGTTGACATCACATCCCCCTCTCCCCCAACCACTAGGCAGGCCGAGCAGTACAGGCCCATCCATCCCAGGCCATCCCCGACTCATACATTCACAGTTCCAATTCCCCCCACCCACTGCACACACCCAGTCACCATCCCTACCCCGGTTACCTGCCTGAAGCTACCACACCACCACACATTTCCCCCCTCCATCCCCTCCTTGGGACCCATCCCGTATGTTGTCCCAACCCAAGTTTCCTAGGTGTGGCACAAGTCGTAGTCCATGCACATAGCCATGGGTACCTATATAGCTCTGGGTGTAGAAAAAAGTTGAATACGCAATGTTTGGGTTGTCCCACATGGAATGAATGTATTCATGGTACTAACAACAGATTACACATGTGACTCTGAGTACACTAATGGATTTAGTTGTAGGTATCGCAAAGCATACGTGGCACACAAGGTTGGTCAGTATGCACACGAAACACAGTATTCAGCAATACCAGTTAACATTACAAGATATGTAGCTAAATATGTAGAGGTATGTGTGTGTGTGTGTGTGTAGATATATATATATATATATATATATATATATATATATATATATATATATATATATATATATATATATATATATTTACACCCATAACTAATTAAATATATATCTCTCCCTCTCTAGTATAAATGTATATATACTTAGACAGACATATATATAAATACCCACATATAGATATGTACATATGCAGATACCCATACATCCACATGTCGTTAGATATATATGTATATATATATATATATATATATATATATATATATATATACATACATACATACATATATATATATATATATATATATATATATATATGTGTGTGTGTGTGTGTGTGTGTGTGTGTGTGTGTATATATATATATATATATATATATATATATATATATATATATATATGTATATATATAGATATGTGTGTATATATATATATATATATATATATATATATATATATATATATATATATATATATATATATATATATACATACATATATATATATATATATATATATATATATATATATATGTATATATATATATATATATATATATATATATATATATATATATGTATATACACAGATATATAGCTATGATATGAGAACAGCACTTAAGAATTACATATGTTCACAGGCTGTGCCAATGGGGAAAATGGGCTCAATCAACAAACTTCTAACATGTAGCATCACCCCCCCCCCCAGCCAGACAGGGGAAACATACAAACAAACACAAACAATGTAAACAATCCACTGCTCCCCAAGCCACAGGGAGGATACAACCAGAGGGGGTTGGCACAGTGGACCCACTAAATCTAATCTTGGAACAGAGACAGGAGTGTCCCTTGTGGGACACCCCAAAATCTGTCTTATAATCAAGAGGCCGCCCATGCAATGACTTATCAAGGCAGGGCATGTATGTACCCAGACTACAACGGTGGAAAAGCCTGATGACCCATGGGTCGAGACAACGTATGAGATGGGTCCCGTGAAGTGGAGAGTGAGCAGTGTGTAGTGGTGTGTTTAGATCTGACCTGCACCCAGAGTATGAATGAGTGCTGTAGAGTAGGTGCGGGGGAGGGAACTATGGGTATGCAATTATGGGCCTAGGCATGCAGGTGTTGGCTGGAGAGGTTCTAATCAGACTGCCCCAGGGATGTAAGCAATAGCATGTATTGGGCAGAGCCACTGTCTAACGACCAGCCATGGCCAATACGAGTCCCACTGCAGCACAGTCTATTTTACACAGCAAAGTATGTTATAACCAGATGTCTTGTTGCAAATCCCACTAAATAACACCAACGAACACATGGTTGCAACACCCCACTGTAGGAATATAAGCCAAACTAAATGGCATCACAAGGTATTATTGTTGTCCTCACCCCCACCCAGGGGTGTGAGTGTCCAAACCTACCCCCAAATACAGTGTATATACACAGCTGTTGCTGTAGAAGAAATGACCCGCTGTGGACATTCCTGTAAGCCTTCCTGCACATCCCTGGATATTTCCCCTACTATCTACCCCTCTGTGTGCCCCATTAACACCGCTTACCTATTGACCCCTGTTTCATTACTATTAATGTTCACAGTCACAAGTAGGTGACACCCTCTTCCCCAACTATTTTGGTGGAATCTGGAACCCCCTACCCTCATGAATTACCTCAGCTGTCCCACATGACACATGTAAATAACACATGAAGGAGCACCTCAAGCACACTTGGATCAGCACATGCTCACCACCTAGCAAAGTCCCCCAACTAACACTCTATACCCCTACACCAACTAGTGAAATTGACACCTCCTGTCCTGCCTCTCATACAAATCCCAACTTCCTGCAAACCTTCCCTATTGCTCCCCCACCAATCATTCCAACAGCCTACTATACAGTTACAATGCCCCCCCCTCACTTACCTACTCCTTCACTATTCTCTTCTACTCTACCACACAGGTATGGCATAACCAAACCTAACCTAAATACCTGAGTGTAACCTATCAAGAACTGTTAAACTGGAATCTCACTTCCCCTTAAACTGACCTTTGTCAACGGTCATACCCGACATGTAAACCTGACCTAAGCATGTATAATACTGACATGTTAATGTGAACTAAGTATGAAGAATGTAGTACATAGCTATGGTAAGTCTGTTACTCTCTGTGAATGTGTACACCTCAGTAGTACGTGTAATGTGTAGCTGGGGTTTACTGTGGAGCTCCACTCCCCAGGCCACCGCTAACAATGGAAAACATCCAGTTGGATTGTCCTGGACAACAAATGTCAACCAAATACATGAAGTAGAGCAGGGGTATTTGGCAGCAAACGGGGTTATGCCTGTTTTGGCGGCGGTACGCAATGCCCACACCGGTTGAGTAATGTGGAGGCCAACTCAGTGTAAGACGCCGTAACTGGAGGTCAGCAAGGCTGAGCCTCGTGCACACCAGCGCATACCTGCCTACACTTCCTCCACAGTGCCTTAGGCACTTTGTAGCCCACAGCTCTCATCAAGCCCATTAACAAAATAATCAGCACTCCCAGGTTCCAACCCCCCCCCCACCCTGCACACTATAGTCTAAGTGAGTTACCACAAAGGCATGGCAGATACACATTCAGCTGCTGTTAGTACAAACATATCATCCAGCACAGTCATTCAACAGTATAGGAAATGTATGTAAGTATGTAGATTAATACCAGCAAACAAGTGCACATTGCTCAATCACAGTATTCCGAGCAGTCTATGTGTATCAATGAACAGTGCCTGTCTACACATACTGTGAGAACAGCAGTCTTACACAATACTGAAGAGAGGAATTAAAAACGGTGCACACCGTGGGGGCGTGTGGGCATGGTTCATGCATAGAATCTCACACCTGGGGTGTTGGATCCATGGAACCGGGAGATGAGGCTGGCCCAGTGTGTGAGCAAACCACTGCTTCTCAAACCCCTGGCAGGATGCTACCAGTGGGAGAAACAGTGTAGACCAGTAAAGTCTACTCGTGACACAACAACAGGCGGGACGAACCAAACTTTGTGGGTCACATAGATGTTCCCACCAGTATCAGAGGAGGATCAAGGGAAGGCTCAAATGTACATGGAATAAATGGATGAAGAGCCTGCAGAAGCTTGGGTCGAGACAGTATAATGGAGGAGTACTGACACGTGCAGGGAGGGAAATATGTGGAGGTGTGGTATTGCTGGGCTAGCAACTGGGGAATGGATGGATGCTGTGTATGGTGAGCACGAGAGCCAGGGGAAGGAAACATGGGTAGTACAATATGTTAGAAATATGCAAATGAAGCAGAACAGCAATAGTTTAGTGGGTAGATCACCGACCAATGAGCAGGCTTCCCAGTTTGGATCCCACTGTAGCACAGTCTATTTTACATGGCAAAGTATGTTATAACCAATATTTTTTTGCAACGCCCACTAAATAGCTGATATATATGAACTAGAGTACTGCAAAAAATGCACATGTGATGTATCTATGTCAGATGGAATAAGGCACTAGTAAGCAGGTGTAAGCACACATAGGCAATAGTAGGCATATGTATGCACTAGTAAGCGGGAGTATGGCTGTACGACTGATTTAGAGGGCCTTAATCACTCTGTATCCAATGGGCCTTTGTCAGCCCAGCAACAAAATAAACAGCCATGCAGGTCACGAACCCAGCACCCTATACACCATAGTCCAAGTAGCTATCCACCAAGCCATACAGAAGAATGGGGTAGTAGTAAACATGTCCCCACCATAGTATAACCAAACTGAACCTGAGAAAGGCATCCATATACAGTCATATGTGCCATAACTGACTACAAAACATACATATGTGAACTGGAATACAGCAGTAAGTTCGGATGTGAGATGTTAATGTAATAAAGTGTAGAAGTTCCCAGGACCCCAGACAGTATCCATACACATATGTCGAGGATACATGACACATATATAATAAGTGACGTAGGGGAAATCAATGCCTAAATGGGTTTATCATGCAAATCTAATAATATGCACCGCTAAGCATAGCATAGCTTTGGCTCCCAGACTACTGGCAGGATACTACCAGTGGGAGACACAGTGTCACCCTGCTAGGTCTACTCTTAAACAAATGCACAAGCATCCCTGGCAGAATGACCCCAAACGTTTGCCAAAAAGAGTCCTCGGGGTAACATGTCATGCCTAAAAAGTAAGCACAGATGTTGATGTATGTACGTGGGCTACATGTGTGGGAAGCCTGAAGATCCATGGGTTGAGTCCCGAGAAGTGGAGAGTGGGCAATGTGTAGTGGTGTGGTTATATTAGGCTGGAACCTGTAGGAAGGATGACTAATTTGGAGGGGGAATGGGGGGGATGATGGGTACACATTATGGACCGAGGCGTGCCATGGTTGGATGAACCTGTTCTAATGGGACCAGCCCATGGATGTCAGTGAGATAGGAGGGGAGGACACAGGGAAGGTACTGGGACATACCATTTTCCATGGCAAACAATGTTATGGGTAATATGTATGTTGCATAACCCATGGAAGAACATATATACATGAACTGGACTACTGTGGCCATGAAATAACATAAATAAATATATATATATATATATATATATATATATATATATATATATATATATATAAATATATATAAACAGGAGTACTGCAGGAAATGCACATGTGAGGAGTCGGTATCATAATGCATACAGCAGTAGTTAGGTTAAGCAGCAATAAGCTGTTGTAAGCATATGTCAGCACTAGCATGTGTGTTTACATTTCCAGGCTCAGCAAATCTGATGCAAACTCTCTGTAGGCATATGTAACCAGAGGTGTGTGTTTGTGTGACAGTGAGCACTGTGTACAAAAAGTAAGCAATGTCGAGGCTAACCTGGTGTAACTGGCTGTTACCTGCAGTTGGTGATGCATACCATCGCACAAACACACTCACAACTGCTTACAAGTGCCTTAATCACCCTTCATCCCACGGCCCTTGTTCAATCCTGCAATATAATTGACAGCCACTGCACAGCCCGAACTGAGGACCCTGCATATCACAATCATAGTGAATTAACACTACACCATGTTGTATATATAGACATCCCATGTATACCAAGATATATCATGCAGCACAGTCAATCTGCATAAGGGGAACTTTACTAATAGCACAGCACTCAACCTCTTATTGTAAACATTGTGGACACAGTGTGACAAAAGTGGGGTACATATCTGGACATGTGAAATATTGTTCATATACATGTAAAACATTGCTAGTTAAACAGTGATCTGTTGTAATACACATAATCTGAACAACATGATGTCTGCAACTGTAATGTATCGGCATTCC